>NC_143415.1:14278636-14581666 GCF_059467195.1 Physcomitrium patens | reverse complement strand
ACTAAAATACCTATTATTAAAGACAAGAAGTCTAAAAAGTCTTAAAATAAGACTAAAGATCAAAAAAATATTGACAAGAGTGAAGAAGGCTTCACTCTTACTTCTATATATACTCTTAATTAAGAACTATGTGGAAATATCCTATAGGATCTTCAAAACATGAAGACTTTGCAAGACACATCATTAGAGTAGAGAGAGTTGCCTCAAGAAAGCATTAGGCTTTTTGCTATCATTAATAGTTCAATCAAGAATTTAGATAAGAAAATATCAATTTTATATATAAAATTATCTCTATGGAGATAATTACATCAATACATAAGTCCTAAGTATCAAAGAATATCTAAAATATGATAAAAATATTCAAAATCCTTATGTATCCTGAAGATGAATTATCCTTAAACTTCAATAATTCATGTCTCATAATCAGACCATCCAAAAAAAATAAGATTTTACATGAAGTATAAATATACTTTAAACAACTACCAAAAAAAATTTGAACAAATCATTACAGATCTTGAGATATTGCCAAAATCCTAACAATAGCTTCAAATCCTTACTTACATACATCTGTGAGTAATTTTCTTTATATTCCACAAAATAAGTACTTAAATTATATAATATTTTGAAATATAGCTTTTTAATCTAAAAACTCACATCTTTGAAAATTTTGAGCCAAAAATTCGTCCAAAAACTCAAGATATGGCTTCAATCATTACTATCAATAAAATAATTTACTTCCTATCTTTGAATTACATATATTGTCTTCAATGCTTTATAATTTCTTCATACAAAATCTAAATATAATAATTCTTTTACAAAATATGTAGATTTTGAAATCATTTTTATGTCTGCATCTCTTGATCTCTAAAAGCTATTGTACAACTTCTTGTATCTTCAATAAGGCAATAATATGTCTTAAAAGACATCTTAATTTCAAATCGCTATAACTTCTTCAACCTAACTCCAAACCCTTTAAATTTTTCATACAAATTGTACTCCAAATTCTAAACCTTATAGTGTTTGCTTCTAATTTTCAAATGCTTCCTTTTAAAGTTGCCAAAATCCTTGTTATGATCGCAAGCAACTTCTTGAAAGCCTTTTAGGCATGGCTTTTGACCATTAAGGATGAAGACCTTCACCCCTTGCCTTCATCTGCCCATATCTTACTTTCATCCCTCCAAATAAGCATTTTAGTAGTTTGGATCTTCATCTTTGAGTTTCTATCTTCTCTAAAACTTTATACTAAATATCTAAATCTTATAGAATTTAAATACTATTACCAAAATAAGTAAATTTCAAAATAAATTTTTTTACATCAACTATTTTTAAATTAACCTATTAACCATTCTAATACACATTAAGACTTATAACCATATTATATGTTTTAATTAATTTTTACATACTATAAGTAATTTTAGTACAACAATGTATCTTCACTTGTAAGGTAAGTTTGTTATATGTATACCACATATTTATCTTGTTTTACAAGCTATTAACATGTGGTGAACTTGTTGATCAAGTTTCTAGCCTAACAATCAACTATAAATATATATATAAAGTCAAAAGAGTGTCTATGAAGCTTTTAAAAAGTTTTTTTAAAATATATTATAAAATAAATCTATTTTTATCTACTTCTATTTAATTATATAGATAATTATTAGAATAAATATGTATATCTATGATAATATTGAATACAATTATTTAATCTTAAAATAAGAATATTTAATTATAATTTTTAGTATTGAATTTTTTTGCGATTATCATATATTGAACAAAATGATTTTTTTGGTAGATAAATAAACTTTAAATATATTATAATCAAATCATAATAAAATAAAATATTAGCAAGATAGATATTTATTAAAGATAATAATTTAATAAATAAAATTAAAAAAATGAGATTTGTCTTAAAAATAGACGATATAAAGAAAATAAAAAATATATAAATATTCAAGAAGGAATAAGAATGACTATTGCCAAAGATAAAAAAAAATATAGATTCTTCAAATTAGATTAGAAGTAAGAAAAAAATTGATAAGAATATAGAAGGTGTCATTCTTGTCTCTATATATATTATTTTAATTAAAAAATTATTTAGTAATGTTCTATATGTCATTTGATATATGTCTATCATATAAGATACTTATATAACTTGCAAGAAAATTTTCTAAGATGTACACCACATCAATAATTTGTACAAAAAATGGTCAACTTATAAATTAAGTAGTTAATATATATGCACAATGGATAACTTATAAAGCAAGTAGTCAATATGTATAAATAGTGGCCAATTTGTAAAATAAGTAGTGAATATATAAGAATAATAGCCAACTTGTAAAGCAAGTAGTCAACATATGCAACATGTAGCTAATTCATAAAACAAGTAATCAACATATATAATATGTAGCTAACTTGTTAGCTAAGTTTTTATTCTATTAATCACTTATAAATACTTATAAAATCAAATACATGTCTATGAAGCTTCTCTATAAGATATTATTAAGTTTACTTATTTTTAATTCTTTTTATTCAAGTAAATATTAATATTAAAAAATATATATATATATATATATATATATTCATAAAAATATTATTTTTTATAAAATTTTATTATATAATATAATATAAATTAAAAAAATAATATAAATAAGTCAATCACCTCTCATGAATATCTACAAACATATATATATTTAAGATATAGATAATAATTTTTTAAAATATTTATTTATTCTATATTATGGTAGCACTTATATAATATAAATATATTGCCTAATTTTTGAATATTTAATAATTAATTAATATCTTACTAAAAATAAAAAATAATAGTTATTTTATTCTTATAGCTAAGATACTATATTATTTCAAATTGATAGTATATTATAACCTTGCCTTATATGTAAAGATATATTATATGTTTTAATAGCTTATTATTCAAGTTCTTATGGTAGATACTTCTTTGGTTGATTAATAATTCAAAAATTCCTTTAAATAAACTAATTTTTGCCTACAATATATGCTAATTTAAATTATTTTTTTAAATGATATAATGCTTGTTTATAATATAGATGTAGTTTTTTAAATCTTATGATGTCTTTAAATTTCTCACTTCTACTTATTTTATTTGAAAATTGAGGTATAGAATATATTCAACTTATTTATTATGCATCTTCATATAAAATATAATTTATCATTGTAGCTATAAAATATTTTTCCAAGTAGACAAAAGTAAATGAAGTCAAAATGAAAAATGCTAAGCAAACCACCATATTTTTGTTTAAGAATATCATAGCTTATTTTGATATTCCAAAAATTCTTTTAAGTAAAAATAGTAGTTATCTTTTCAATGAAACTATTAAATAAACCATTACATGATTTATTATTATTAATAAAAATACTATTTCTTATTATCCTCAAATAAAAGATCTTATAGAAAGGATGTACTAAAATTTAGTTTGGATAATAAAAGAATTATGATTGATTTTAAGCGTGATTAGAATCTTAAGCTTATTTCTATTCTTTGGGCTTATCAAACTCCTTACAAAGTTTTTACATGGGCTATACTTTTTTATGTGTTATATAGAATAGAAATTATTATATTAATAGAATTTGAAGTCCTATCTTTATACATTGTCTTTGAAAAAAGATTACTTACTTTTCAACCTTTAGAAGAATAATTAAAGCATTCAAAAAAACTAAATAAAACTCAAAGAACTTCAATCTAATATATGGAAACTATTTAAAAGAGAAGAATAGAAATATTTGACAAAAAAAATTTAAAAATATCTTTTTACTCTATAGATGTGGGTGATGGTTAAAGAGACTAGAAAATTAGAATTTTTAGACAACTTTAATATTCTTTGGACATGACCATATATTATCAAAAAAGTCTTTGTTAAAAATTTAGTTAAATTCAATATATTAGATAGAAGAGATTTTTATATTCAAACTTAAAGAAGTCATTGTAAAAAATATATAATAAACCTTGGTTACAATAGTAATGTACTTGATTATTTTTATAGTGATTTTAAGCCAAAGTTATATTTTTTCTAAATTTAGTATATTATGAAGCTAAGGTTAAGGCAGAGGCAACAAACATTGTTAAGTATTTTTTTTTATATCATGGTTGTTAGATATTATTTTCTTTATATTACATGACATATTATTAAAAGCCTAAATATCTAATCCACTTCTAAAAAAAATCTTATAAGCTTTTTAAAGGACATATTATCTTTTCAATATGTTTTTTATGCACTTCCATTTTTTCTTATTTATTTTAATCTATTTAAGTAATATAGATATTTTTTATATCTTATTTTATACTATATTTAAAGAACCATGCTTTCAAAAAAAGATTTTTTTTATCAAGTAAGGCTTTTGATACACAATCTTTTAAAGTGGAATTTTAGATATAAGGTGCCTATAAGATGTATCCAATAGAAATTCCAAATGACAATATAATATATGCTACATAGAAAAAAAAATGCATTCTACCTCATTTTTCTTGTTGTAGAGTATTTGGATTTATTTTTCTAAGTATATTGGTAATTTAAGGAGGTTTCTTAATTTCAACTAATCAATTTTTTAAAAAATTAAGACCTTTCACTTTATTATCCAAGTGTGAAGTACATCTCAAAAAATTGGTTTTTAGAAAAAGTTTAAAAGCTAAGTCAAAAAATGGTTCAAAAAAAATTAAAGAACTAAAAATCAAGTTTTTTTTTTGTATTTCTTATAATTATTTAAATTAAGATATGAATTAAGACTTGTAATAAAACAATGATTTGGTCTATTTTAAAATCTATGCTTACTTTGTATTATATTTGAAAGATATGGCTGCCACAAAGAAGAATTTTTCATACCAAACAATGGACCTTAATAAGGCTCTTGAACAATGGCCTTTTAAAATGGGCTTTTGAGGATAAAGTATCTATTAGAATTTGCTTCTATTTATATTTGTATCATTTTAAAATTAAGATATGTTATAAAGAGTAGCTTAAATATTATAATAAAATCGAAAATTAAAATTATAAAATTTTAAAAATTATTATATATATATATATATATATATATACATATCTTCATATTTTCTTTACTAATACTTGAATTACATAAGATTATAGCATAAGTTTTGGATTTGGATTCTTATGGCATAAGTCTACAATTGAAGACTTGTTAGTGCAAACATAGTAATAATTTGGCTACTACCAAAGTCTACTGAACTTAGAAAAACTTCTCTTGTCATGTCACATTATGAAATTGATAGGCTATTATAAATATATTTTCTATAATAACTCATGATAAATCTAAATAATTAATTAATATGGAGATGTCAATTAAATACATAGTATCTAATAGAAGATACACATACACATTGATACAAACATTTTTTTTTATTTTATTTAAATAAAATCTTTTACGCCAATCTTATTACAAGCCAGTAAAAAATAATTTGTTTCAAAATATCATCTTCATACATATATATATATATATATATATATATAGAAATAAAACTAAAGTTACAAATAGTCATAATTTAACGTGTATGCATGTGTAAATACATACTCATTTGAAATTTACTTACTTTAAATAGTCATATAAGAGCATGCAAAAGACAATAAAAAATTATAAGAAATAATAAAAAAATAAAAATCATGTCATTTGAATTGTAAAACATTTAAGATAAAACTCGAAAAACATCAACAACTTCATTACAAAGCATGAAGAAATTGTGAACCCCCAGTCACTGTGTACTATTTTTTTTTCCCATTTTCTTTTAAGTACATGGCAGTGTGAATGCATCAGCGTTGTGTTCAGCATTCTAATTCCCTTCCAAGTTATCAGGGTAAAGTATTCCTCGTTATCGCCACAGGCAACAAACGAATAATCATTCGTTCCCGATCAACGAAACTCTTCCGTATTCGTCGACGGAGAGGCTCAGCCGGAACAATTCTTGTCAGTTAGGATGAATGATAGATATCATCAACCCTGGTCATCCATCCTCGTCTTCGGGAAAGAGCCAGCCCCACCTCGATTGTGTTGATGCTGTTTGTCCGTGCGTGCGTGCGTTCGTGGGTGGTCTCGTCGCGGCATTGCGAACTGGGAATTCCTGATAGCGATGGTGTGCATTTCGTTTTGCAACCGGTGCAGTAGGATTATTGCGGTGTCCAGCAGGTGGTTTGAAAGTTTGGCTGGATCGAGAGCTGCCGCTGGGAGGATTTCGTACTCGGTTATTCGCGTGTCTCGCATTTCTGCGTGGAGCTCTAAATCTGGTTAGTGTTTTGCTTTACTTGCTGGTAGTATCTCGCCTTTATCTATGTTGGCTCTGGTTCTAATGAAGGATTATTTTATTTATTTAGTTATTTCTGAATTTTTTTTCAATTGTTTTCAATTGTTTTCAATTTTTTTCAATTTTTTTCTTTGACGTCTTTGATTATAAGTGTCGGAATTGAAGTTTTGTGGTTTGAAATTGGGTGGAGACGTAGGAAGAGAAGTCATTCACTCGTAAACGTGTCGAAGTAGGATTAACTTGGTCCATTTCATGGCTTTGCAATTAGTACTGCTGATTTTTTTGCAAGTAGCTACGTTTTCCCGAGTTCTGGCTAGGAATTAGCCTTGGTGGATTGCGTTGATCTGGAATTGCAAGCGTAAACCTAATTCTTTTTTCTTTTTTCTTTTTCTCTTTTCTATTTGTGCGATTCAACTAGCTGGTCATTTGCAAACGAATGCGAGTGGATTTCGACAGGTGCTTAGAATGGATGGAGACACGTCCAAAGACCTCTCGACTGGTGTAGCACTGCCTCCTCCAGATGATGAATTTGTATCTGAGAAGGAACTTGAATCATGGACCAATACTATCCTGCCTGGGCAGTATGACAGTTATGAAGGTGTAATTATAGATCATCGCAGCTTGCCAAGTGATGCTTCCGTCTTCAAGAAGTATTTGATTGCGTCGATTGCACAGTGGAAAAAGGAGGTACCAAGCCTGCATTTATCGTCACTCTGTGTGCTTGGAAAATTAGCTCCTTTGCAGCATTGGATCAGATTAGTAGTTTGGCTGCAATTCATGCGTCTGCTGATAATCGGCGGCAGGTTAGGCTGTGCTTCAATCTACATGCTTTCATTTTCCAAGCTATACATATCACGACCGTTAAAGATGACGAGCATGCCTTTTGTTCAATCAAGTTAGTACCAGCTTAAGTAATTCGAGATAAAGCGATCATATTGTGAGAGAATCAGAAGCCGTAGTCATGCATTCTTAAGAAAATTTAAGAGCTCCTTTATGTTTGTGACAGTATAATTAATGTAAAATATGCCTGAAGCTTGTAAATTTCCCCCTTTTAGTGATAAGAAGACATGTTAGCACGTAAAGGAGATGGCATAGGAGTTGCAATTCAAAATCAGCCCTCCAGAAGCTTAGTGGGATTTAGGTTTTGATATCTCTCATTACTTTGTTTGATCTGTGATTATGGCTTACAATATATTGTGTGCTGCAGTGAGTTTTGGTTGTAACACATTTCTCTTTTTCGAATTTCCGCGTGAGAACTACGTCAGATCACCCAGTCTGCTATAGATGCTTTCTTAGTTAATGCTGTATCGAGGGAGCAAGATAAGGGTGTGTGATTAGTGTATATATGAGAAAATTGTCTCACATTGAATGTCGTTCTTGTGTGACAGAGGAAGCATGGTATTTGGCTCAAATTGCCAATAGAGAACGTCAAATTGGTTGAAGCTGCAGTTGCGGTAGGTCTCTAAGGCATTAATAAGGCTTAAAGGGACAGTATGTCGGTGATTTCATCGATCCCTGTGGTTTTTTCTTATTGAGCATCTTGTCGCATTAATTTGCATGGATAGAAACATAAATTGCAATTCACTAATGAAGTTTTATAAAGTGGTGCAGGCAGGTTTTGGATATCACCATGCGGAACCAGCATATCTGATGCTCACCTTGTGGCTTCCAGATGGACCTTGTACCCTACCACCGAATGCATCGCACCAAGTTGGTGTAGGGGCCTTCGTCCTGAATGACAAAAATGAGGTATCAATTTACTTGATACTGTACAACACATTTGAGGTAGATTAAGAATGGTTGCTTGGAGTGGAGTAGGAGCTTTTCAAAGTGTAGATATCTGATTACCTAAATTTCAGTCTCGCAATGGGCAGATGCAATGTTTTATGATGATGGATGTAGTCTTTGGTGAATAGCAGTTATTCTTAATCCTGTGATATTCACAACAGCCATGTTTCACAGTTTTCCTTAAGTTTTAGAGCAACAATTTCCAGTGATTAGAGATGAAATTGCAAGCAAATGTATACTCATTATCATTCTGCACATGCCGATGGAATTAACCTCTTGGTGATGCAACTGCCTATGGAAAGGAAGTTATCGGGGAAAGTTACCGTGCAAAAACCTCGTGCTAGGTTGATTGAAACTTAAATTGTGTATTGCATTTTTGGACCAGATTCTGGCAGTCCAAGAGAAGAACGGTCCTCTAAAAGGTACCGGAGTTTGGAAGATGCCTACGGGGCTCACCAATCAGGTCTGTTTTTGTTATAGCCATTTGTTTTATAATCTTCGTATTCATCCGACTTAATTCAGTTCAAGCTAATAAGCTCGCATGTATCCATAGTCATACACAAATTAGTACTTCATAAGAAGCGCTAGAGGTGTAGACGACATTTTCTCGTACTTTGGCAGTTGCAAGTTGCATCCATTTTTGTAAATCCGATCCTAGGTTTTTAACAAAAGCCCCTCTTGCACAAGGGCTCCTGTAATAAGGATGAAGGGCTCCTGTAATCAGGTGAAACTTATTATTGAATCCCTTGTGCTAGGGGCCTTTGTTAAGAACATCCGAAAAGCTCATCTAATTAATGGAGATTTATTCATTTATGCAGGGAGAGGATATTTTTGATGGAGCTATCAGAGAAGTGAAAGAAGAAACGGGGGTACGCATACTTTCCACAAAAACTCTTAGTTTGGGTTCTGCAGTCTATTTATACATGTTTTTGTTTAACTGCAACGAGGGCTCGCGAATTGTGCAGCGCTTGCTGCAGGAATGTTATCACAAAGTTGATGTTTACCAGGGGCTGATAAATGTAATCCTACCTCAGTAGTTCTGAGTAAGTTTAGGACAGATGAATCTTACTTCACTCTTAACACACATTATAACACCTTGACGCACTTATGCATGCGTGTTCGAAATTAGGCAGGTGTTTGGGCAGTCTGTCATTCACTCGATTACAGCTTACAAGTAGTGCTAACTCTGAAAAATAGTAGTTCATAGTGGATGCGCGAGGGATGTTAAAGTCCTCCATACCAACTATCAGGAGCTGCTATTGATAGCGATTGTGCTATCAACGTTGTGGTCACCTTCATCGGAAAAAAATGCATTAAGTGGTGGACCTACAACATCCCTGCAGAGTTTGTATAGAGAGTTAAGTGTCTTCCTTGGATATACTTTCAAAGGAGATCTTTCATTGATTTGTGTGTATGGAATGAACAGGTGGACGCACGCTTCGTGGAGGTTGTGGGATTCAGGTAAGTTGAGTGTGTTGCTGGTTCTGTTTCATAGGTCCACTTAATTCAAAACGTACACCTGTTCCAGTACTTTTAATTACACTAGAATCTGAATCTAGATTGTTCTTTCAGGCAAGGTCACCAATGTCAATTTGACAAGTCAGATTTATTCTTTTTATGCATACTCCGTCCAACTTCCACCGAGATTGTAGCTCAGGAATCAGAAATTGCGGCAGCTAAGGTATGTCAGGTTCTTTGGCCTACTATATCAAATAACTCCAACACCACTCGAAAATCGTTCTGAATGAAGTGCCCTTTGCTGAGCTGAAATAAAAAATTATCGGTCATGTTATTTGTCCCTCAGTGGATGCCATTGTCAGAGTTCAAAGCGCAGCCGATCTTCGACACGCGTCCAACGATGAAGAAGATGCTGGAAGTTTGCTTGGCACGCGTTGAGGGCAAATATCAAGGCTTTGCTTACGAGGACATCCATCCGGATAGTCTCAACTCCAACTCATATTTCTACTATAATCAGGTGGACTTCTTCGGCAGCCAACAACAAAGCATATTCAGAGCGAAAGATGGTGAAAGATCATGCCGAAGGGTGGTTACGTAGATTAAACTCCTTGTCTTCGTTATTGAATTCCCTGCAAGCACACACAACTCAAGCAACAGCCACTATCAACATTCTTTCCACCTCTTGGCCAGCATTGGAGGCTCTGGTGAGAAGGTGGGTCCCTTTTGCGAAGAGAATATCCACATGTTCTCTTCATGTTTGAATCTAAAATATGGTTATATTGGGGAAAGTGCTAGCTGTTGTATTGAATAGGAAAAGAAAAAACGTCAAAAAACTTACATATTTTTATTAAACTCTTTAGCAAGCTTGTCGAATGAATAAGTTTTGGAATGTTGTGTCATACTTGTTTCTGAAATTGCCATTATCATCAATTCATTATGTCAACAAATGTGTTATTTTGTTGTCAGCATGTTTTTATATTAGAGAAGTTATTCTATTTAATTGATTTTTTAAAAAAAATATTTTCAAATGTATTTTAAACTTTTTGAAATGCACATAAAAAAGATAAAACCATACATTATGATAATATAATTAAAAATTATTGAATAAAATTTAAGAACTTATACTCATAAAGACATTGTGTATACATTAGAGTTTGTTCTATTATGATGTGTTATTGCAAAAACACTATTAAATAAATTATAAAATTATATATATATATATATATATATATATATGGAATTGTTAAATTGATCCATGCATTTAATAAATCAATTTATCTATAATCATTGGTTGATGATTCAATAATTTTTTCATTGATTTTAGACCAATGTAGACTTGATAATGGAGAATTTTGTGATGATGGTTAGGATAAGTGGATTAATTTAGTAAATACCTAGGTTAATATAACAATTATATATATATATATATATATATATATATATACATGAATGTTAAATTGATCAAGGCTTTTATTAAATTGATTTACTTATCATTATTAATTAGCTTATTTGAATTGATATAATCATGGCTTTTAAACAATGTTGTTCACACAATCATGGAAATATCATTAATAACAATAATTAATAATCAATGGCTATAATAAACGGTCTCTTTTTTTTGTTCCATCTTATTAAGATTATATCTTCTTATATAATCAATCGTCTTCTTTTTCACCTTGCATTGTGGTTTTGCAAGATTTGATATTGTACCTAGTATTTAAGAAGAGAGATGAAACTATCTATTCTAAGATTATTTGTATTTTAAAATAAAAAACATGTCATACATGTCTCCTCTAGAATATGGATCTTTTAAATGATTTAAAGACATTAAAAATATATATAAATAGAATTATATATGCTTAAGGATATGTAGTTTGAAAACAATGATGTAACATGCATTGCATAGATTTTAAATGTAAGAAAGTATAACTTTATAGTCGATGCAACAACTTCATCTATTAACAAAAGATAAGAAGCAAATTGATTGGGTGCTTATTTAAGTTATATGTATATTATTTGCAAGGTAGTACATAGTAGTATTTGCCAATACAAAATGGTCACCATTATCATGGAACTTTAGTATCATTTATAGGTCATTTCATTACTTGGCAACTTCAACAAATAGAGAAAGAGATGACAACCCCAATGCTTCTTGCAAGGATATCACCAATGTAGTGATTGTAGTATGTGAAAGAGATCTTAGAAGTTGTATAATTGCTTGTACTATTTATAATAAGTACTAATACTTACATCAGATCACCCTTGATGGTTGTTTGTCTATTATTTGTCTTATAAAAACCTTGTGTACTGCTGATTATGAATTTACTTATTGATGCAATAAAGGAAATAAGATAAATTTTTACTTTTTTGTAAAATGTGGATATGTTGAACTTGCAAAGAGATATTTATCCTTTGTTATTATGGATTGTATCTATAAAATAAATTGGTTTAGAATGCTCATATTACATATTGTGGAAACTACCAATTTTACTATATATATATATATATATATATATATTTTATTGTTGTGGTTGTTTTTTTTTCAAGGAGAATTAGAAACTTTCTTTTGTTGGATATTAATATAAGTAGTCTAATGTATAAAAATATTTTACACATTTACATTAGTACTAACAAAGATTTGGCATTAATAAATTCTATTAAAATTCTCTTTTCTACTTCTATTGTTTAACTTTACATATGGTATATTTAAAAAAATGTATTAGTTAGTTGAAAGAAATATTTTGCAATTTAATTGAAAACATGTTGGTTGTTATTCTTTATAGATTAGACTAATGTAATGAGCACAACTTCTAAAGAGCTTTATAATATAGAATGGTCTATCTTTTCTACTAAATATATTATAAACTAAAATAAATCCTGATTAGTTGGAAGTCTAATCTACTTGACAATAATTTTAATTGTCTAAGTTTTCTAACAAAAATCCTATTAGCATATGATTTATGTTGAATACTTTTAATTACTCTTTGATTGTGAGTCAAATAAATCCTCTAATAGAAAGTTTTTTTCAACTCACAATTACTACTTGTGAATTAATTAGCTAATTTTTTTTCTTATTTCATAGTTAAAAATCACTAAGCTTTCTAATTGATCAAATGACACTCTCAAATTTATAACATTACAATACAACCACTTAAATAATTCAAAAGACTATACACTTGAAGATAATTTTTATATACTTATTATATTTAATTTTTTAATATTAATTATTATCCAAATTTAAAACTTCATCCAAGAATAATTTTTCATCTATAAAGAATTTTTCATCTAAGAATGGTTTTTCATTGTGAATGAAAATTAATCTACTTAAAAAAAATTATTTACTAAAATTCATCCAATTTGATATAATTTCATCCATAAAATATTTCTTCCAATAGAAATCAATTTTATTATCAAATTTTATTCAAATAATTCATTCATAATAGCTAACTAATGGACTTATAATATCATCTAAGTAAAAAATTAAGGTGGTTGGTACTTCTAAACCTATTCATATATCCACCTTTATAATTGAACATACCATAGCTAATTACAAGCTTCAAATTCAATCCAACTAATTTTATTAAAAAGAAGACTTGAAGTTGCATCCAACTTCTAAATTTTGCCTTCAAATTTGGTTGTATTACTTTCTTATAATCTTTCAGAGTTGATGCAGTAGATTCTTTTTTACAAAATTGAGTGCTTTGGCTTAGGTTTTGATTGCCTCTTAGTAAATCTAAGTTTGTTAAAATTATAACTTTAAATGGCATCTTCTTTCAAAATTTGAGTCCATGAGCTATTTCAATTCTGTTGTTTGTAATAAATTCTATAAAAATTAAAAAAATAGTCTATTCTTTGTAGTAAATTCTAATGTGCAACAAAATCACTAGTATTTATTTGCAAACCACTCTAGAAGCAACAATTTCTCATATACTTCTAATTTGATATTGCTCTTAACATCTCAAAAGCTGAAATAACCACTAATAATAGATTAAATAACTATTAATTTTATAAAAACATATATATATTAAGAAATAATAATATATCAATTAAAAAAAGAAAAAAAGGAAAAAAAGAAAATTATATTAAGATATTATAATTTTGCTACTCTATAAATAAGAACATTGTTTGTAAATTCTAAAGTTCTACTAATGCATTTCAAGTATTATACCTATGACATGTAATATTAAACAATAATAATTAATATTTTATTAAAAAATGATATATAATAATATTTATCTTATTTATTTATTTTAATTATATATATCATTTTTTAGCTACAATAAATTTTTTATAAAATCTCTTATTTGAATTAGTTCTCTTCTTCTCCTTTGATAAGATGTTTCATCATAATTTCTTCTATTATTTCATTCTTCAACATATCTTGGTTGTAAATTTATAATCTCTTATTATAAACCTAATTATTATATATTTGGGCATTATGAAGAGGCAAGAAGATTGGATGGATAAGACCTTTAAGGATATTAGGCACCAATCCTATAACTATCTTTTACATAATAGATTCTTATGGAAGAAGTTAAAGAGAAGTAATGATATGTTATTAAGAGTAATGGATGATTTGAAGATCAAACACAAGATAGATAAATTTCATGATACATTGTAGGGTGGATATAGAGGAGTTTGCACTATCTATATCAACATGAAAGTGTGCTATTAGTAGAAGAGCTTGTATAAGAATGTGGAGGAATTTTTGAGCTCTTGTATAGAATACTAATTGCAATCCAAGGTGAGGTATAGAGTTGGTTTATGCCCTATCTATCCACTTGCTATTTATTTTCAATGGATGATTGATTTAATTGCTATACCAATAGAAATTTGGAATATGAAGTATTTAATTTTGGCAAGACAAGAAGTCTCTAATTATATAGAAGGAGGGACATTGAGATCAAAGTGTATAGAGGTGATATGTTGATTTATTTTAAGAGATATTATATGTCGCTATGGAAGCATTGGAAGAATAAGAGTAGATCAGGGTGAGCTTAATGTGGCAGAGGCATGTGGTTTTTTTACAAGATATACAGTGGAATTGAAATTAATCACCTCATATTACAAACTTAATTACAAACTAATTACCTTCCTTATCATTTTGTCCAATAGCCCATCCAATAGCTATAAGACTTGAGTCAATTTTTATTATCATTAGTCTTCTACAATTATAGTTTACTTGCTTTAATACCAATGGTGATTTTAAAATCACCTTTAATTCATTAATGACCATTTCTTGCTCATCATTGTATACAAAATTCTTCCTTTCTTTCAATAAAAAATACAAAGACTCCACAAAATAAACATAATGAGAAATCCATATATGATAAAATACACAAGTATTCAAAAATCTTCTTACCTTAATGATGTCTCTACATACTTTTATTTTGCTATAGCATCTATCTTCTCTAACTTGGATTTCTTTCCATAGCTTTTGTATAAATGTTCAACAATCATAATTTTATTAAATCCAAAAGTAGATTTTTCAAGAGATAAAGTAAAATTTATCTCTTTAAATTTCTTTAAAATTCATTCTACATCTTTAATATATTCTTTTATAAATATATGGCATCCATCCTCTTTCAAAGTCAAACCATTGATTTCTTCCTTACAACCCTTGATTGGAACATCATTCAAAAAAGATATGGTCTTTTTTGGCATAAACTTTTTAAAAATTTAGTTCATTGCATTTTGCATATGAGCTACTAAATTAATTGTACCTTGAGCCAAAATACACATATGCATTAAACCAAAAGAGTCTTCATATTGATTAGATCTCTATTCTCTTTTGCTAATTGAAATTCTTCATAATTCAGATATAAATGTCTACTAGAATAAATGACATGCCCTAAAAAAACTTGTGTTATTTCATCTACCACTAGTCCAAATCTCATATTCTTTATAGTTATCCTATTGACTGATTGCATGTCTAAAATAAATCTAAGTGTCTTAGACTTCTTTAGTACAATAAACCATTGATTGAAATAAGGTGTAAAAATGGTTCAAGAGTGCCTATCTTGATCTTTTTCTTTAATAAATCTACTAATTTATAAAATAAAGCCTTTAGCATTAAAATAGGCTTCAATTCCCAAGGCACATGTAGAATGGTAAAAATAACCATAGGTGCTAATATGTTAGGATCCACACAACCAATTTCTTTGGGTGAAAGCCAAAAGTCTTATTATGTTTAGAAAGTATCTCTAGAAACTTTTGTTTTTCCACTTCAATAAAAAAATCATCCCTTCTAATATTTAACTTGTCCAAAGACTCTTTGGTAAACTTGTGACCAATCTTTCTTTATTCTCTCAATCTCCACTCTATGATAGCTTATTTGTTATGATTATTAGTGTCTTGAGGTAATTGAGTTGTCACAAGCATCATCTTCTTGGCTATGGTCTTATACTTAGTGTGTACTATAGCCTCTTATAATATTACATGACTATCAACTACTCGAAGCGTCTTAAAAAATTCAAAAATCTCCTCATATATTTATCTTGAATAAAGCTCCACAACAACATTACATCTATTTCCATCCATATCTAAAGCCAATCTTCCTAAAACTTTTATATAATCATCTTCAAACTCTTCTTCTTTAATAACATCCAAAATGCACTCACCACTTGAAATCACATCCAAACTTTTTAATTTTTTTTTCATATGTCTTTATCCAACCTTTATACATATGATCTAAGTTTTCAATTCTTGATAATCTTAAAACCTCCAAAATTTTCAAACTCAAAATTCCACACTCAAAATTATTTATATTGAGTAGTATATACATCAGAGATTCACTTGCATATTTGTATTTCCATACTACATAGATATTCTTTAAAAATCCAAAAATTCCACATTAGTCCTCAAAGAAGCTTCTCTCAATTGGTTCTTATTTTATTCATGATTTAGTCTTATCGTAAGAAATTGTATTAACTTTTTTCCTTCATAGTCTCTGATCCTTGCATAATGAGAGCCATCATTTAAGACTTTAGTTTCTATCCTTGCAGCCATGATATAAGGTTGCCTTAAAATCACCAAGTTAGTGGAAAAGTTTTACACAAAGAAATTTTTGCTCCACCTCCACATTTCCAATCCTTCTTCTAATTCCTAGACATGTCCCATATAAATCACCTTGTTCATTGTTGATGGCCTTCAATATCCATCCATAGTTAACATTAATGGCCCACTTTTTTATTTCTTAAATCTTCTTTGACATGATGTTGATTTCTAATCTATGATCAACAAGTCTCAATATATGCTCTCTGAGAACTCTTAGTCTTTTTTAAGCCTTTGTAGTAGTCCTAGTGCAAATAAATTATGCAAATTGAGCACTCATCTCTTCAAATCTCTCGTAAAAAGTATAATTAGATAAATTTATCTCACTTATACCTATTCTATATTCCATCTCTTTACTACTTCTTGTTCTTTCTTGATCTTTGCCTCTACCATAGCCTTGAATAGTTATTTCTTTCTTCTTTTTAAGTAGAATCTCTTCAAATCTAGGTGTTCAAAGTTGAAAAAAGACTTATTCTATCTCTTAGTCCTCTTCTTTGATCAAATAGGAATCTAATGCCTTCACTATAATTGTCTCCACCATCATTTGCCTCTTCTTCTTGATGACATTATTGATAAGTTCATAGAAGTCCCTCTTTGCAATATTAAGTGCCTCTTTTAAGGTGAATTCAATTTTTGCATAAAAAATCTTCTCTTTTGAAATTCCCTTCAAATCAATAGAGCTTTCAATATCTGATTGAAGCTTATAGGAAGGATCTTTATCTTTAGGCTTATTTGAGCCTTCTTTCTCTTTTTCTTTTATTTTACTTTCTAGAACTCTAAGTCAAATCTTTAATTGAGATGAAAGTATTACTTGTGCTTGTGGATAATTTTTTTTTTTTTTTTTTTTTTTTTTTTTTTTTTTTTTTTTTTTCGTTGAATAAAGCCTCAAATCCTTGGTAGACTTTTTATTGGAGAGTTGTATTACATCTTCTTAAGAGGACCTAGTTCTCTTCTCTTCCAATAAAGATTGTCCCACAATAGTGAGTTTCATTCTACTTTTTTTAAAGAAGATAACCTCCTTATTCAAGTCTTCATCATAATCAAAGCAATCTTTCTTTTTATGCTCAGGACTATTACAATACATGCACCTTTTAAAAAATCCCTTTGATTGCTTAGATGTATGCAAAGATATAGCTCTTTGAGTCTTCTTGAATTTATTTATCTCTATTCTCAATTCTCTTATGTCTTTAATCAACTCTTCAAGATATCTTTAGAAAGAGTCTTACATGTTTCTTAGATTGGAATAGATGTCACTAGATTCAATGGAATAATTTGCATCATAGGTAGTAGAGCTTCATGCTTTAAAGTGCCTTTTCTTACCTTCATCCTTCATTGCTTAGTTACCATTAGCATTGCATCTTCTTCTCTCTTCCAATCATTAATTGAACCTCCATCAGTGGACTTATCAGCTAAGAGCACAAAGAACATATCTTCTAATGCTTCATCTACTACTTGTAAGAAGAGCTCGAACTTCTTTATATCTAATAAAAGTCTCTTCAAACATAGGAGTTGAAAGAAATTTCTCTCAAATTTTCTAAGTAAATTATTGGGAGATATGTATTTCTTTAGTTGTTACTCAATCCATTCCAAAAATGATCTATTGGTGACTCTATTAGAATCTTCATTATAAAATTCTTCTCTCAACTTCTCTTCAAAGTCATTCCAAGCTTCTAAATTACCTCCAAGAAAATCCTTCATTTTCTTTTTAATTTCAAGAATACATGCTAATTCAATACTAAGAATATAACAACTCTTAGGAACTTAAAAATCCAGTAAATGGAATAGAAAATACCAAAGTAGTCTTGAATTCCACTACCCAAAAATTCTAGATATTCTTTTTTCATAAATTTGCTTAGATCTCGTTTATTACAAATCTTTTTATTATGTGCTATAGCTTGTTAGAAAGCTAACAATGCAATCTAATTTCTTTCAAAAATTCAAAATAAAAATTTAAAAATACAAGAATTAGAATAAAAAAAACCTCAAACCATTCTTCAATCTCACTATTCAAAAACTCCAACAACTCTCTTCTTAGAAATTTGTTTGGATCTCCTTCTTTACAACTCCATTTCTTCTGTGCTATTGCTTGTTGAAAAACTTACAATGTGATTTAATTTCTTACAAAATTTCAAAATAAAAAGATAAAAATTTTATAAGTAGCCTTCAAAATTCTAAACCAAGCTTAGATCTTGTCCCTCCTTAAACTTCTAGCAACCTTCTTTTCCACTCTTTTCGACCCCAACTTCTCTTTTTTTCAAAAAAAAAATAAAAAATCCTTGATACTAAAAATTTCTATCTCTAATCCTCTCACAATATCTAACTTAAATCACTATAGAGTTGACTATCTATCTTAAAAGACAATACCGTCATGCTCAGATAATTCATTCAAGATAATAATTTTATATTCTAAATTCTATTCAACTTTAAAAATATATTAGCATTATATTCCTCTCCTCTTTTGTAAATAAAATTAATTACCTCCTAAACATCTTTGATGCATTTAAATTAAATGCATCACAATATTGTGTCAAATATTTGATTAATGCTTGTATTAGATACTTGATCAATGTCCATGTTTGATACTCGACTAATGCTCATATTGGAAATCCAGCTAGTACCTATGTTGGATATCTAATCAACACCCATGTCAGATACTTGGCCAATGTTTGTATCGAAGATCTGGCTAATGCTCATGGCAAACATCCAGCAAATGTTTATATCAAATCTTAGGCCAATGCCATAGTAGACACATTTTTAGAGATTGAAGTCTTTTTTTCTTTAAAGATGAGAATTTCTTTAAGGTCAATAGCTGTGATTTGATAATTGCTTATCACATGAGATTTTTGAAAGTAATTAGAAGGATTTTTACTTCCTTCTTTAAGAAAACTTATCTGCTTATATATAGTCTTGATTTTGTCTATTTTTATATGCACTGTATGTATAATAGTGATTTTTTTTTTTTTTCTTGTCTTTCTTATTTTTTTTTCCTGATGTATATTTTTTTCCTTGTATATATATATATATATATATATATATATTTCACCTTTTAGATTATTAACTTCTCTATGTGTGCAGATGAATCATCTTCTCTAGTCTTTTTAAATATGGAGAGGTTGTGGAGCATAGAAGCTACTTTTAAATCCTTAGGAATTACAATTGGCAAATTCTTTGGTTGAACCAAAGAATTGATGGATATAGGGGTAGGTATAGATTTTCTCTGATGTTTCATTGGAAGAAAAAAATATATTGACTCTTCTCTCTTTCAATTTACCTCTATAATTGAATTAGAAGAGTTAAGATTTAATTTTTTTTGTCTTATTCCTTTTTTCTAGATTTAATTCAAATGGATTTAGAATAAAAACATCTTTTAACATTGGAATTAGAAGTTGCTTGTCCAATCCTTTAAGTATCTTCTAATAGGGAAGAAAAATAAAATAGAAATAACTAAAGGAGGAATACTTACTTAAATATCATCTCAAGCAAGATTATTTTCAACTTTAATTGTTATAAAAAACTACTATGTGTAGGAGTGATCCTATCCAATCTTGATTGTAAAAAAGAATTTTATACCAAAATGATAGGAAGCCCAAGGTCTCTTTTTTTTTTTTTTGCCTTTTCACAACAAGATTAATAGAAAGTTACCTACTACAATAATTAATGATAATTTTTTATTAGAAATTTTTTTTTCCTTATAAAACAATCATACCATGTTAAAGAAAGATTCAACTTAGAATGTATTAAAGAAATTATAATGTGGACTTTTTTCTATCCAATTCAAATTACAAAACTACCAAGGTGGTGAAGTTCTATTTAATAAAAAATTCACCAAAAATTTAGTTTTTGTCTAATTCAAATATAAAATAGCTTTATAAAAAGATAAAATTAAAATAAACAACTTCAAAAAGTTTCAAAGTCAAATAATAAATACATAAAAATTGATTGATGAAAATCCAAGAGAAAATCACTATCTACTTAACTATGGATTTTTTTTTTTTTTTTTTTTTTTTTTTTTTAAATATAAATTTTGATTATAAAATTAAAAGATATTTTTTTATAATAGCAATAAAAAAATATTAAACTTATTAATGATAGAAAATATTAAAAAAAAAAGTCTAAAAGCTACAAATACTTAGTATCAGCAAGATTTGCATACAAAGAGAAGTATGTAGTAAGATAACTCTTACTTCCAACTTCCTTTACTTATAGGTGGTGGTTTGCTAATCAACGAAGTGACTTCCATCCTTTTGATATTACATCTATTTCTACTTCATCCAACTAAACCATACGTGTAACCATAATAACTTTCTTTAACTATTTGCTACCTTTTGACTATTAGCAACATACTATGCTTAACCTCTATGTGGTTGTAACTAAGCAAGTACTTGCTGATCTTCAACACTTCTACTTTGCTAATTTTCTAAAGGCTTTCAATCCTAATCTTTGTATCTACTCATGATGTCTATCCTTCACTAATGCCTTTATAAGCACATCAGCAAGTATGTCATTTGTAACACAATACCTATTATTTCATCTTCAATCTCCTTTCATATAAAATGATGTTGAATATCAATGTGCTTGGTTCTTGAATGCTATTTTGGATTCTTGGAAAATGCAAGACATCCATGATTGTCACACATAATGAGAGTTGCTTCTAATTCCACTACTCCAATGTCTTCTAACATGCCTCCATTGCACAATGACTTGCTACCATGTACTCTATCTCCATTGTTGATCTTACAATGATAGGTTATCTCTTATAATTTCATGAAATAGCTCCCACTCCAATAAAGAAGACAAATCTTGTTGTGGATCTTCTATCATTTTCATCTCTAGTCCAATCCACATCACAATAACCTAGCAAACCAATGTTTTTACCACTAAGGCAAAATTTGAAGTCTTTTATACCTTTTAAGTACTTCAATATTCTCTTTATTGTTGTCCAATGCAATGGTCCAGCCTTAGACATAAGTTGGCTTACAACACTCACCACATACGTAAGATCCACTCTTGTGGCCACCATTGCAAACATAAGTGAGCCTATTGTTGCCATGTATGGAACATTTTGCATCTCTTTTAGTCTTAAACACCCACTTACAACCAACAATAGATTGATTTGCTAGAAAGGGTGCCAATTTCCATGTACTATTATCTATAAGAGATTGGTACTCTTCTTTCATAGCCTTCTCATACTTGATTGCATCTTGGGACTTCAATACATTTTATAAAGATAACAGATCAGTAAGAAGAGCAACATTTGCATGTTCTTCACTTACTTGAGGAAAGATGTGATCCTTCCATCATTCACCACGTTTCCTTCTTTCTCTCAAATGATATCTTCTTTTATTTGTAGAAGAAGATTCACCTTATTGCACTCCATGTTCTTTTCCAACCTTCTTCTCTCTTAAATCTTCTTTTTTTTTCACTCAATGGTTGATACTCCTCCTCCTCATTATCATCATCATCATCATCATAATCTTCATCTTCTTGTTTCTTTGCTAAATTCAAAGATGTGTCTATAAACATACCATTACTCTTACTTGGATACATTTTCGAGTGTTCACAAGCACTCTTATATTTCAAAAATTCAACATCACGACTTTTGATGTTCTTCTTGGTTTTCAAGCACATTAGCCTATATGCCTTAGTATCTTTACAATAACCAAGAAACACACACTTTGTACCTTTTGCATCAAGTTTAGATCTCATACAATCTGGTATTTTTGCATATATAATGCAACCAAAGGTCCTCATATGGAAAATGCAAGGTTGTCTACCACTCCAAGCTTCTTGTGGTGTTATTGATACAAGAGTTCTTGTATACATTGCATTCACCATAGCTTCCACCCAAAACTCATAATCAAGATTTTGAGCATGAAGCATGCTCCTTGGTATCTCTACAATGGTTCAATTTGCTCTTTCAACAACACCATTTTTTTGTGGAGTGTATAGAGTTGTGGTTTGTCTAGAAATTCCTTCATTCTTCAAATAAACATCAAATTGCTTAGACATGTACTCACTTCCATTGTCTGTATGAAGCACCTTGATCTTGCATTCACTTTTTTTTCTTAAAAAGTGCTTTAAACTCCTTTAACTTCCAGAAGCATTCACTCTTTAATTTAAGAATGTAGATCCAAATCTTTCTTGAATAATCATCAATGAAAGTAAGAAAATACCTTGATCCTCCTATACTTATATTCTTTATAGGTCGACATACATCAAAATGAACAATCTCTAGTAACTTGGTAGCACGTATTGCTACACTCCTTGAAAATGAGGCCCTTTGTTGTTTGCCTTGTATGCATCCTTTACATACAAGTTGTTTTGTATTCTGGCTTGTATTATCAAAATCTAAGCCACTTACTATAGACTTGAGCTCTCTCATGCTCTTCACATTCAAATGGCCAAGGTGACAATGTCATATATTCAACTTGTCTTAGTTTGATGTAAACTCAGCAAATGCAGCTACCTCCACTTCATTCACCTTCTTATAAATGAGGTAGTAAAAATTTCCCTCTCTAAAGCCTTTGAAGATCTTATTTTTACTCAATATTCTTACAAAACATCCATTCATGTCAAATTGAACTTTAAAACCTTCTATTACAAGTTTACTCACCGAAAGTAGATTTTACTTCATTTTAGGCACATGAAGGATATTTTTGAATTTGATCATATTAGTTTGTCCATTCACAACCACCTCCACCATAATAGAGCCAATTCTAATGGCTTCACATATGCCACTACCCGCTAATACCACATTTGATGCTAAAATAGCCTCATAAGTGTCAAATGAATATTTATAAGGTGTCATATGCTTGGAACAACCTGAATCCACAATCCATCTTAACATGGTAGCCATAGAGGTCCCATTTGTTGTCGTGAATGCATAAACTTGTCCTCCAAACTCATCTTGCACACTATTTATATTCTATTTTTTTATTTTTTTGTCTTTGTAGTAATTTTGAGAAAAATGGCCTACTTTGTTTTAAATGAAGCAAGATTTGACATTACCTCGTTGATTTAGATAGATGCCTTTACCTTGACATGAGTAGACTATTGAATCTTTACTTTGGAGCTCATTTTCTTTTTTCTTGGTTATTTCATGGACAAGTCTTGCCATCACATAGTCCATTATAAGCTCTTTTAGCTTAATGGACTTTAATGCCATAATAAGGCAATTGTAGGATTCGAGAAGGCTCATCAACAAGGTCATGACAATATCACTTTATTCTAAAGACTTGTCAACAATTGCTAGTTGATTTGCAAGAACCTTTACTCTATTGACATGAGCCATGAAGTCTTCACCTTCTTCCATTTTGCAAGTGAAGAACTTCTTCTTTGTATAGATGATGTTGGATAAGTTCTTGCTCTCATAGATGTTACAAAGAGTCTTCCATGCTTTTGCTGGTCCTTTGTAAGAGATAATGTAGGAGAAGTTGGCTTCATCCACATTAGTTGCAATCAATCCAAAAGCCTTCTTTTTACGACATTTGAACTCCTTCTTCTCCTTCATATCAGTATCTATGCTTAAAGCCTCTTCACTTTCATCTACAATATTCCAAAGATCTAAAGATATCAACAAAAGCTCCATTTTTACCTTCCAATGGTAGAAATTCTCACCTCTAAACTTCTCAATAACTTTCAATCCTTCACCTTCACTTGAAGCCATTTCTAAGGAAGGGTTGTATCAAAAAAGATTGTAAGAAGAAGTCCTAATGCTCTCAAAATCAGAAAGAAGCTTTTGCTGCCTTAGAATCACAAAATCTTTTTTTGTAAACAAACTAGTGTTCTTACTCTCAAAAATACTCTCAACTTCACTTCTAAGACTTCTCACAAGTCTGATGACCTATCTAAGTGTCTCAAATCTGATTTAAGAATCAGATGATTAACTCACTCTACATTTACACCCACAATTAGAAGCACCACCTCCCAGCAAAGGGACCAAAATGTGAAGATAAATTTCACCCTTCAACTCAAATTATAAGATGGACTCAATTAAAAGTTACATATAATTGGTGGTGTGAAGTCAAGAAAGAAAATAAAAAAAATAAAAGAAGAAAAATCACAAAAAAATAAAATAAATAAAATCAAAAAATTATACAATCCAAACTTGATTATAATATATTTATTAAGTTTTTATCTGATAAAAAAAAGATAAAAAATCTATTTTTTAAAAGTCATTTTTTTAATCTTTTCAATTATATAATAAACATATAAATTTGAATTATTATGAATAAGTTATGAAAATTTAAAAATGACAAGTAAATAAATAAAAAATTAAATATATATATATATATATATATATCTCAAAGATAATTTGTTCATAGATCAAAGGTTTGAGCATCACCAAGGCTCACATGTAATATATATGGGTCTCTAAGAAAGGCTAGAAGGCCTTAGTCTTATCCTCCTAACTACTTTCAAGGTGCTACAATCTATATGGAACTTATACACTTCTTTTTTTATAAGGACTACAATAGTTGTTAGTTTTTCTATTTTCTACTTGTAGATCCAATATTTTTGTATTTTTGACTTTATAATGGTATTTAAAAATACTCAATTAGTCTTAAAACCTTTTTTGGCCTTCAAATCTTTTCTATTTCTTCATAATGGCTTACAAAGTAATAAAATTTATTTTTACCAACGTCTTAAAAATTTCTCTAAAAATTCTAAATAAATTCTAAATAAATTTTAAATATATTATATAAATTATTATAATTTCTTTATAATTCTTATATTAATTTAAGGCTATAAATTCTTACCTTGATTATTTTTATAGTAATAAAATGAATTTAAATCTATTATAAATCCTACTTTTTTTAATAAACAATTAAAAAGACATGAGGTTCTTTTTCATGCTTTTTTAAACTACTAACTAACATTTATAGCTTTTCATAAGTAATAAATATAAATAGAAGGCTAATGTAAATATTGATCTTAATAAATAATCCTTAATATTCAATAATAAGTAAAAATATCAAATCAACTAAGATAATTACCTTGAAGACTTATTAAGATTTTATTTCTACAACTAACATTTTAATTTTTTATTTGTCTAAGGATTTCTATACTATTTACCATATATTATGATTATAAATACTTTAAATATATTTTTTTTTCTTACAACAATTAATAAATTTATTTGATGACTCACATTAAGGAATGATATAAAAGACCTATTACTATATGTAGGAAGAAGTTAGGAGTTGGTTTTAACAAAAATTACCTCAAGAAGTTAAGAATTGATACTCTAAAAAGAGAAGTTTTCAACGTGGATCAAAATCAGATCTCAAGGTACAAAACCGTACACCTATAATAATTCTAAGATTCATTTGGAGATTAAAGAGTGGAATTTGAGAGCAAACTTGAAAAAAAAAATTTAGATACTAATTTTATTTAATTTAAATAAATATTGAGATTTTGAGAGATTTTAAAGATTAATAATGTTCTTAGTGGATTTAGGATTTGAGAAATAAAAATATATTTAAAAATTTAAGGATTTCTTAAGTTATTTGCTATAAGTATAGATAAAATTTGAGCAATGGATTGGTGTGCTAGTTGTTAGTATATATGAAATATTTGAGATGAATCAAATGATTAGATTAAAGCATATGAGGATTTTTGTGGATTGAAGTCTCAAAAATTGGAGTTTAAAGATTAGTAAGTATTTCTAAGATCTTCAACAATCTGTTACTTGGATTAAAGTGATTTTTTTTTTTTTTTTTTTTTTTGAATAATAGACTTAATTTTTAATATTCGTGTGAAATTTGAGAGCAATTCAACTATTTAAAAAGGAAATATTAGTGCTAGAAGTTTAACATTTATGTTGGAGTAAGAGGTCGCCCAACACCTAATTGGATTATCTTGCATTTCTTTCAATTGATAAGTGTGATAGGAAGATGGTGATAAGAAAGAGAAGCTGCTATAATCCTCAACATTCTTTCTATCAATAAAAGTCTAGGCTATCTTAAACTCTTTCTTATTGTTTTTTTTTCTTTTTTTTCATATTTGCATGAGCTCTAAGTACTCCAAAATATTTTTTTCATATCTCTTTTACTTGGTAGGGTTGCTACAATGCAATACTTCTTTCTTCTTCTTTTTTTTTTTTTTTTTTTTTTTTTTTGCTTGATTGGAGTACTGTGGTATAGTACACCTTTGCCTTTTTATTTCTCGTCTTATTTTTATGGATATCTTCATCATCATCAAGTTACATTGTAAAGTAGATATTTTTTAGCATTTGTACCTATGGGGTGTAGCTTTACTTTGTTTTGTAGAGGCATTGATTGTCATTGCATACATAACATATTGCTTACCTTCCACAAGTTAATTTGTCATTGACTACAATAGTGTGGTAGATGTGCAATAAGTATGGTATCAATCTTTTTGCAAAATGACTCTATGTGGTAGTTTCGAGTTCTATAATTTCTTGCAACTATGATTGTTCTTCATTTTTTTACTTTATTTTTTGAGTTGTGAGAGGAGAAGTGTGACTATTTGTAGTCCTCTTATCTTTGTTCTATGCTGGAATGCAATAGTATGTGGTGCATGTGGTTGTGGGGTTGTTTGCTCCTCATCTATTGTAGTTGGAATTGTTATTACAAAGGGGAGTTGGAATAGTGGTGCTAGTTAGAATAAAGTCTTAATTGGCAATAGTTCCTAAGTGGAGTATTTTTGATCTTTTCTCTTCTTATTTTGTTTTTTTTTTAATGTCCATCAATGGATTGATGAACCAAGTCAGACTTACTAATAAGAAAGAAGTAAGATTAACAAGTATAGAAGCTATAATAATTGAGAATTTGTACCTACAAGACATGAGATCTATGGACTTGGCTATTATAGTTGGCTTGAAGGGCAATTTGGTAGAAGCAACCATTGGGCTATAGCATTGTGGATTCTTTATTACTTTTGCTGAAGTTGCAATATTTTGTCATCAATACATGCTTGATTATATAAACGACTTATTAGAGTTTCATAGAAGTCACATTCTTGCTTGACTTAGAATAATTTTATTTGTACCATATACTAGAACACAAGCAAGTTTCAATGATGTTATATGATTTGATGCTAAGTTGAATTGCCATGAATTGAAGATTCAAAGTCAAAGTCAAAAGTAATATTATATTTTAATTATTTATAGTATGTAAAAATTAACTAAAATAGATAATATATTCATAAGTATTGATGTACTTTAGAGTAGTTAGTATATTAAATTAAAAAGAGTTGGTATAAGAAAATTTATTTTGAGGTTTACCTACATTAATTATAGTGTTTAAAATGTATAAGATTTAAATATCCAATATAAAATTTAAGGAGAAGATTGGAACTCAAAGATGAAGACTCAAACTTTTAAGAAGCTTATTTGGACGAATGAAGGTAAGGTATGGATGGATAAAGGCTAAAAGTAAAGGTCTTTATTCCTATTGATCGAAAGCCATGCCTAATGGATATTCAACGGGCTATCTACAATAATAACAAGGATTTTGGTAATTTCAAAAAAGGCATTTCAAAATAAAAAGTAAGAATTATAAGCTTTAAGATTTGAAATATAATTTCTATACAAAATTTTGAGGATTTAAAGTTAGGATGATGAAGTTATAGCCATTTGAAGTTAAGATGTCTTTTTAAGATATACTATTGATATTTTGAGGATATGAAGAGTTTTATGATAGATTTTGGAGATTGAGAGATATACCTATAAAGATAGTTTCAAGACCTATATCTCTTATGAAAGAATTTCTGCATTTAAAGTTTTTGTGAAGAATTTATAGAGTATTGAAGACAACATATATAATTCAAAGGAAGTAAGTGAGTAGTTTTGTTGATAGTAATGGTTGGAGCCATATTTTGAATTTTTGAGTGAATTTTTGGCTCAAAATTTCTAAAAGTGTGTGTTATTAGGTTAAAAAGCTATATATCAAAGTTTTATGGTATTTGAGTATTTATTTTGTGAGATATAAAGAAATTTGTAGACAAGTATATGTAAGCAAGGATTTGAAGCTATTGTTAGGATTTTGGTAATATCTCAAGATTAGTAATGAATTTGTAGTTAAAATTTGTTGTGATAGTTATTAAAAATATATTCTTAGATGAATGAATGTTGGATGATAAATCTAATTAAAGATAAATATTAAAAATTAAATAAAAATTATTTATATACATTTTTATACTTGGATGGATAGTCATTTAAGGATGAAAATTCATTCATAGATGGAACTTATTTTGGATGAATTTTGAATTTTGGATGATAATTAATATTAAAAAAGAATAAAAATTAAAATTAAAAAATTAAAAATTACATAGATTTAAATTACATATAAAAAATTATCTTCTAAATATATATTTTTTTTGAGTTATTTGAATGCCTTGTATTGCTTTGTAATATGTAGGAGTGGTTGAAGGTAAAATTAAATGGTAGAAAATTAGAAAGTTAAAAAAAATAAGGGACAACTTAATTAATTAAATTGTAGGCTAATTAATATTGATGAATTCAAATAGATTATCTATTACAAGGATTTATGTTGATCATAAGAGAGATTTTTATTGGAATTATTGAATATTTAGTCAAATAATAAAAAAAACTTGTTAAAAAATTTGAATAATTAAATTATTGTAAATTAGAATAGATTTTCAATCAGTGGAGGTTTATTTTACTTCATATTTTGGTGTATTTGCTGGAAATTTTATCTTATAAGTCTTAGACTTGCTTGGAAGATAATTATTTTATTGTATTATATTTTTTTAATTATTTTATTTTATATTGGTACAATCTCTTAGTATTCTTATAGGTTGTTATTATATAGGAGCTTAAATTAAAGAAGGAGCTGGAAGAATTTTAGAGTACAGTAGAAGAAAGCTTAATTAAGGACTTGGAATTATTTTAAGGACTAAAATTAAACTAGAATTAGATGAAGAACTTTATCAAAGATGGAATTCTTCTTCAAATTTGGTCATTACTTCTCTTGTCAATTTTGTGTTGAAGGCCCATCTCTAGTGGTTGAAGAGATTTAATCACCCTCTCTATCCCTTGTATCCTTCTTTTTCATCTAATTGTAAAATTCTTGTTGGCAGCAATTCTTTAATAGTAGAAAGATTTAATTATCCTCTCTATCTACTTGTCTTATTTAGAAGTATAGTACAGCAACAAAAAATTTAACAATAATTCAAGAGTTATTTCATCAAAAATTCAAAAAAAATATTATATAAAAAAAAAAAACAAAAAAAAAAAAAGGTAAAAAAAAATTAAAAAAATACAATATTAAATTCAAAGGACTACACACTAAAATAAGTTTTTTCTTAAATAATTATTTAAGCATTTTATTTGATTTATGAAATTAATATAGGTTTTAGGTTAAAAAGTAAGGAACTACAAGAAGATATTTGATAATTGGAGAGTATAAAATCAAATAAATTCTGTAATTTTTGAATTATTTGAATTATTTAAAATTTTAGCACATACTTGTAGAACAAAGAATGAGGAATTGGAGAGTAGAACCTAAGAGGAAGAAGCGGAAGTGGTACTCATCTATTCCTTCTTTTAGGATTTGATTGTCGTAGGTTAGAATAGAACCTTCATTATTTAATACTACTCTCAAATTTAGCTCGTGATTAATTAGGAGGATTTTTTTAGAATTTTTGTGCTTTGATTTGTTAATAAGTGACAAAGTAGCTGGCAATGTAGCTATGTGATTTTTTTTTCTAAATTAAATTGTTGCATACAAAGAACTCTTTTGTCTAATAATTTTTATTTTTAACTAAGTTGTAGGTAATTTTCTAATTACATTGATATAAAGGATTAAAAAAAAAAAAAACTTTAATTTCTTGCTAGCAATAGAATGCCTTTGCATTGAATATTGCTTAGAATAACTTCTACACAAGGTCGTTCTATATAATAATTTATAGAAAAAAAATCTTACTTGAAATGATATCCAAATAAACATTCTTTTTTGGATTATTTTGTTGTATCTTTCTACCATATTAAAAGGAATGTTTAAGTAGGATGCAAGTTAATAAATATAAGATATAAAAAAATTAAATTCCATAGATACTTTGCTTGATTTTTTTTAATCATTTTTAATTTTTAGAGATGGTGTTGTGATCATAGAAGTTTAATGCACTATTCTATTAGGTCCAAGAAATCCATATTAGTAAAACATATGGAAAATAAAAAATACTTAAGAACTATTAGACTTTCTTTGCCAAATATTAGGACCATAAACTAGATTTAAACATGCCTAAAAAACTATTCAAAGAATTTAAAAACCTTTTAGAAGACTTTGAAGAAGATTTAGTAAATATGTCATCAAAATCTTTGATAGATAGTAGAAGTAAATCATATCAAAGAGGTACTCATTTGTCTCAATCACAAGAAAAAATGGATCTAAATATTGTAGAAAAAAAGAATTGCCATTGATACCAATTAATCCCTTCAACTAAAGAGTTTATCTATTTGAGTTCCAAAGGGATTTAATATTACTCATATGCTTCCTAACCTTCCTACCTTTAGAAGTATAAGAAATAAAGATCTTTTAGCCTATATATAGCCTTTTATAAAAATACTCACAATGTGTTTGATAATAATGTCATGATATACTTAATTTAAATGCACCAAAGTTATTTTGAGAGTAATTAATTTCACTAATAGGAAAGGAGGAATATAATGCTAATATATTTATGAATTTAAGTGGAATTTAGAATAAGAGGTTGCTGGCTTGAATGGATTATTTAAGCTTGAAGGTATTGTCTTTTAGGATAGATACTTGACTATATAGTGATTTAAGGTGGATATTGGAAGAAGATTAAGGCGGAGATTTTAGAATCAAATAAGTATTTTTTTATTTTTTTAATTTATTTTTTGCTGAAATTCTCAAGAAAAGAGATTTAATATTAATTCGGAATTTTTTATGCCACTTTTTGTATTTTTATCTTTTTGTGTTAATAATTAGAAGAAAAATAAATCTAATTATGAAATTTTCAATAATTCTTAGTAAGTAAAGAATGGAGCTATGAAAAGACAAATCCAAATAAATTTGTAAGAGATGGTTGCTACAATTTTCAAGCAGTAAATTTTAAGATTGGTTTGAGATTTCTTATACATTTTATTAAATTTTTTTCTTTTTTTTATTCTCAATGAACTAAACTTTGTCTAGATTGAATTAATAATAAGTGAATTATAGATATTTTAGTAAAAAGAGGTTTAGATTAGAGATTAAATTTAGAGATTGGATGTATCTTAAAATAAGATAGAAATTAATCTATAAATTGTACCTAGCTTTTGGGCTACTTTTTAAATTTGATTTTATTTTGAACAATATTGTACCTTCTTATAACCTACTTTTAATTAAAGACCTTATATTCTCTTGAGGAGGCTCATCTTTTTGACAATGAATGGTTGTTGTTATTTAATATGATTTTCAACCACATGAAAAGAGGAAGCAAATAAGTGGTATTGCAACCACTTTATTAAGACCATCTTAAGTTTAGATATAATCTAATGTTCTTTTCTAGGAAAATTCCACCTTAAAGTAGGGCAAAGCATGGTCTTAACTGCTTTATTTTTCTTTAGACAAGAGAAACATGAAGACATTAAGTCCTACATTTGATGTTTTGAACTAGTGGTGTCAATATTTGTAGGAACCTTGTTCACTAATGATATCTTAAATTATTTCTTTATTTAAAGATTCATTAAAAAAAATTAAAAAAATATTTCATGCATACCTTAAAGATCTCATGTGAGCTCAAATTTCACCACTCAATGAAATTGATGCTACACAACAAAATTAGGAGGTAGAATGGAAGAACTTCTAATTGTGTAATTGCTAAATTAATTTAAAACTTGGCATTTGCAGTTTAATTAATTTTAAGCCTTCCAAGCAATGATTATAAATATTAATAAAATGATTTAATGAAATTTACTATGATCTTTTAAGGCTATTTGTATGATCTCTATTTAAATCTTAGTAGTTTATTCAACACATTTATATGATCCTTAATTACTAAATCTTATGTAATTATAAAATAATAATTAAGTAGAGTAAATAATTAATTAATTAATTAATTGAAACTTATAAATTATTATTCAAATAATTGATGGTAAAAGTAATTGATCAAGTTATTAATATTAATCTTTAGTAAATTAATATTATTTTTAATAGGCAATCTCCCTTCACTTAGAAATTAACCAAAAATTCAATTCGTCTTTAAATTCAGTAAAATTTATGCCATTAGAAGCTTAGCTTAAAGGTTCACCTACTTCTAAAATTTCATAATAATCCAATTAAGAAGCGTTGAGAAATGCCTTTTTAAAGGTAGATGATCTAAATTGCCGACCACCGTGCACTCAAAATTTCACCAAAATTTCGCCCTTACTCCAAATTGAGAAACCCTTATCTTGTTGGAAAGCTAACACTGTAAGTCAATACTAAACTCAAAAAATTGAATGATTGATTGAAGGAAATTCAAGGCTCTTGAAACCCTTAGAATATTTGAAAGGCCGAGAGAGTTATCTACCACAATGAAGTATTTTTTAAAATCCAATGACCATCATCCACTACTTAAGATCCATTTTCACATAACCACAAAGTTTACAACAAGATTTAATATCAAAAATAAAATTAAGATTAGGATTTAGGGCCAAAATTCGGCATGGCTTTGCCTTTCACTAAAAGAGAAAAGAAAGGGCTTAGGGATTAATTCATGTTAAAAAAAATACAAGATTCATATTAAAAAGAACACAAGATTGATTATTGTAGTAAGATATTTATGATAAAAATGAATGCTTTAATTTTATTTTTACATTCTTAAATTTATTTTTTAAATAATAATATAATAAAAAAATTATAACTAGTTTTTAGAATAAATTTTTTTGATTTTAATTCTTATATTTATTTTTTATTTATTCTTCTTTATTACCTAATAATTTTATCTTTCATTTGATTTTATTAAATATAAGTAATTCTTAATTTAAATAATTTATAAATCAAGATTAAATTTAACTTTCATATTTTTGCATATTTTTAAAAAGATGGTTTATTTAATTACAAGTATAAATGTGAAGTGCTTTCTTTTGTTATTGAACTTCTTGCTTTGATTATATTGAGAAAGCATTTCAACCTCTTTATTATTAATTATAAAACTTTTACTTCTAATAAAGATAATCAAATGCATATAATTACATGTATTAAAAATTTATATGTAAATCGATATAAATTAATTAATATAAATTAAATATTATGTATTATATTTTAATTTAATTCAATATTTTATAAATTAATTAAAATTCATATATTCATTCAATTTATATTTATTTAATTTATGAAAAAAATATTATTTTAATTTTTTATCTATAAAATATTATATATTAAAATAAAGAATCTTATTTAAGTATTACATCTATTAAAATTTAATCCATTGATGTAAGTATTTATTTAAATTTTCTCCTATATCCTTTTTAACCTTCTATCTAAGATTTAATATCTATAATTTATTTGAAAACTATCATCATTCAAGTAAGAATCAAAAAGCTTTTACACGATTAAATATTTTTCGATTAGAAAGTAGCATAATATATAAAAATAAAATGAGATAATATTAGAATTTAGATTATAATTAAAAATAAAATCAAATTAAAATTAAAATAAAGAAATAAAATATTTATTTAATTTTTTTAAATTTATAGTTTAAATTTTGTAATTAAAAATAAAAAATTTAAGATTTATTAGTAAAGAATTTAGAGTGACTTTAGTATGAAAAGTATAATATTTTGACTCCTAAGCCATCCTATGGATAGATAAGGTAAGTAATTATCAAGGACAAGAACTCGATAAAAAGAAATTCAGACAAATGAGCCTTCACTCGAAGAAAGGTAACAAAATATAAATAAACAAGTATGTATATTGAAAGAGAAATTGGAATGGCTATTGCCAAAAGACAAGAAAACTAGAGACCCTTGAAACTAAACTACATATAAGAAAGAAATTGACGAGAGTGAAGAGGGCTTCACTGTTGTCTCTATATATACTATCTAACTAGAGGCTACGTGGCGATGTTCTATAGGACCTCTAATATGTGTTGACTTTGTAGGACACATGCCTTGACTTATAAGGCAAATTTTTCTACATGTGGACCACATAGTTAGCTTGATCTTCAAGCTAACAACATGTGTGGCACATGGTCAACTTGTTGACCACGTTTCTAATCCAAAAAGTCAATTAAAGATACCTATGAAGTCAAAGCAACATCTATGAAGCTTTTAAGAAGCTTCCATATTAAATACTATAGAATTAACTTACTTTTACCTACTTTTACTTACTTCCACCAATTTGTATATGTAATTACTAGCTTACATGAGTATGTCCGTGACATTACCCCCTTCTTCTAGGGACGAGTTCCACGAGGAGTGATCATCATATGTTGAAAAAATCTATGATGCGACGAATTGTATTCGCCACATACTCTGATCTTTGTTCTCTTCAAAGATGATTGATAGGGCCTCTCAACCATCCGTAGTGTCCCATACCAAGGTGGAAAGACCACTTAGTTATTTGATTATTGTTGAGGCCTTCATAACTTCCTTCAAATAGAATATTTGGAACATCATCAGGAGTTTTTCCTACCTCTAGCAAAATCACCAAACACCGGGAGTCCCTTCCCAAATCGTGATATCAAACGCGTTGTATCTTGCCATCTATTCAAGGAAGAACATGTCGTTCTTGAAGATCTTCATCTTGATTGTATCGTCTTGAAGGTTGTGACAATCGTAATGTCTCATCCGACAGGTCAGCAAATGAAGGCTCTTGAGTCGAATCTGTTGGTTATTGATTCTCCATCTCCTGAGCGTCACAACTACAAAGAAGCTATAAACAAGGATTGAAAGTAGAATATTATCTTGCCTAGATGTTGTTTCTTTTATAAAGAAGGTTTTTATCTTGATTTTGATGGATGTCGTCAATGAAAAGCCTCCACCACCTTTGCTCCATTTGCAAGATTCTTTATTGGCTCCCATGTACGTTCAGTAATATCATATCCGTGCCAATGGACAAGATATTTCAATTTATTTTGACGCCGCCTTGAATCCAAGACTTCTTCTACTTCAATCTCTTCATTATTATCCTCTTCTATAAGAGGAGATGGAGCTTGTCGTCTTCTTGATATGTCCACTGTCTTGTATGGTTCAAGAAGAGACACATGGAATACTGGATGGATTTTCATTGACTCCGGTAGATATAAACGATATGCAACTGGATTGATTTGTGCAAAAATAGAAAATGGTCCAAGTCTTCGATAGTCCAACTTGTCATAAAGACGAGTGGTCTTGATATTGTGATGAAGTAGCCATATCTTATCACCCATATAGAATCGTGGTTGTTTCTTTTGATAGACATCTGTATTGATCTTTTGTTGTTCTTGAGCCTCTTTTAACTGCGCCTTCATCGTTGCATGTAGCTCTGATAAATGAATTGTCAAATCTTTCACAGCAGGATTATCAACTTTTGAAAAGTCAAAAGTATCAAGTCATGGATGATAACCATAATTAGCAAAGAAAGGTATTTGTTTTGTAGAAGAATGTACCGTGTTATTGTAAGCAAACTCTGCCAATGGTAAAAGAGTTGTCCAATTATCTTGTTGGTAATTAATGGTACATCTTAAATATTGGTCCAAAACTTGATTAACACGCTCCATTTGTCCATCAGTTTGAGGATGGAATGTCGAGGATAGTTTTATATCCACTTTAAGAATCTTGAAAAGAATCTGCTAAAATCTTGATACAAATTGAGTTCCCCTATCTGATATAATATCCTTGGGTAATCCATGATAGTGATAGATATTATCAAGAAAGAGCTTAGCTGTTTCTTCACTTGTGATAGATTTTGTACATGGTACAAAATGTGCCATCTTGGTAAAACGATCTACTATCACGAATATAGAATCATAAGAACCTGAGATTGGAAGATCCATGATGAAGTCCATAAAAACAGAAGACCATGGTTGTTCTGGAATGGGTAATGGCTGAAGAAGTCCAAAAAGTCGATATCGAGGAGTTTTTGATCTTGAGCAAACATCACATGATTGTACAAAATCTTTAAAGGCCTTCCACATTTGAGGCCACAAAAAATCCCTAGATATCAGCTCTAAAGTCTTATTATATCTAAAATGTCCTGCTGCTGGAAAGTCGTGACGAGCTTGAAAAATATGTAAACGTGCTTCTCCTTTTGGAACATATAGGCATCCTTCAAAATAGAGTAGGTTGTTTTGGAATTCAAATTTAGAGGGATCATGAGATTTAAAAGAATTATTCTTGATATCATGAAGAAGAAGATCTGAAGACATACTTAACTGGACAAGCTTAAAAAAAGTTAAATCAACAGTCAATGTTGATTTTATTGCTCGAAGATGAAATTGCTCTGGCTTCAAGAGAACCATTCTTTGTTGCTCAAAAGCTTCATCTCTTTCTTTTGGTGCAAGATAAGAATGTCTAGACAAGGCATCGGACAAACCTTGTTGTTTTCCTAGCTGATAAGTGATGATGAACTCAAATCTTGATAAAGACATGCTCCAACGAGCTTGATGATGATTTAATACGCATGATGATATTAAATACTTGAGGTTCTTGTGAACCATATACATGGTGACTGGACTGGAAGCGCCTTCTAGATAATGATGCCATTCTTGAAAAGAATCCATGATTGCAAGAAGTTCTTTATCGTGGATCTCATAATTGATTTTTGCTACTGAGAATTTTCTTGAATGAAAGGCTACTGGATGAAGTTTGTCATCTGTTTCCATTTGTGATAAAATCGCACCCAAAGCAAAGTCTGATGTATCTGTTTTCATAAAGAATGCTTTGGAAAAATCAACACGATACAAGATTGGTGCAGAAATAAATGCTGTCTTCAAAGATTCAAAAGCAACTTCCACTTTTTGATTCCATTGGAGTTTGTCTTTACAAGTCAAATGTATAAGTGGAGCTGCAACTCGAGAGAAGTCCTTGATGAAGATTCGATAGTAGTTGGCAAATCCCAAAAAATATTGGATATCTCTTACCATTTTTAGGATCTTCCAATCTATAATAGTTTGAACTTTCTTAGGATCCATCATAAGTCCATCATTTGAAATGATGTAACCTAAGAAATTGACTTGAGTAGTGTGGAATATATATTTTTCTATCTTGGCATAGAGTCCCGCATCTCTTAATTTTTGTAACACACAACGAACATGAAGTTCATGTTCTTCTGGATTCTTAGAATAGATCAAGATGTCGCCTAGATAACAGACCATAAAATCGTCCAAAAACTCTCGAAAAACATCATTCATTAGATGTTGAAAAGCTGCTGGTGCATTTGTAAGTCCAAAAGGCATGACGTTGTATTCAAAATGTCCATACCTAGTTCAAAACGTAGTATTCCATTCATCTCCTTCTTTGATGCTTACTAGATTGTATGCTCCCCGGAGATCTATTTTTGTATAGATCTTAGCTTGATTCAGCTGATCAAGAAGTCTAGATATTAAAGGTAGTGGATACTTGTTCTTGATAGTAATCTTGTTAAGTCCTCAATAATCAACACACATCCGCTGTTGTATTGTAACACGAGTATATCGTGAAAATATAAAGAAAGGGAACTTTTATTAATGTTCAATTATTTCGAATATTGGGAGCAACGACCAATTCCAGTGCCAATATTCAAGGGTCAGTTCAGACACCCCATCACAGCCGGTTAGGACACACTTACCAGTAACGAAATGCTCCGTTCGAGTCCAATAGTGGGAGTCAACAGAATTGAAAGGACTAAATCGATGACTGAGCGAGCTTGACGTAAAAGACCAATTTGACCCAATTATGGGAACATCCAGGTCTTATTACGGGCCTCTTAGCCAATCTGACGCAAAGGACCAATTGGACCCAGTTACGGGAACATCCAGGTCTTACTACGGGCCTCTTATCCAATATGAGACCTGACTTAGTCGGGCAACCCAATGCGGTCCAATTACGGGGCTCCGATTCCATTTTAGGCTGTCCTGTTCTCTGTGCCGTTTCAGGGAACGTTGTTTCCGAAAAAAGAACCTTTTAAAAGGCAAAAAATAGAGGAGAAAGCTCTGACGACGGAGCCAATTCCGGATCCAAGACGGAAGATTGAAGAAATTCAGAGGCTAGGATTTGAAAGAAGAGAGAATTAAGATTAAAGGGGAAGATAGGTTAAGAAATGAAAGGGAGAGAATAAGGATTTTAAGGGTCGGAGAGCTAGCTTCATGCTTCGGGGGGGAGGGAAAAAAAAAGACAGAGAATTGGGGTTTTTTTTTCTTCATAGGATTTTGGGAAGTCTGAGGCAATCGTTGCTGAAAGTCGATGTGTTGTACTAGTGAATCGGGGTTTTAATGAAGTGGGTGTGATTATTCTTGACTGTTTTGTGAAATCAAAGTTACGTCTGTGATTGAAGAATTAAAAGGGTGTCTATAGGATTGAGTATGCGGAGTAAATGAAAATTTTTGGATTAATCTAATAAGACAGCCAGTGGATACAAGGTCCTGAGTATAAAGTGGTATCGGAGATTAGCAGATTGGATTGTTCGGGGTTCTCTGTAACGTCTAGAGACCTACCAGCTGGGGCAAAAAGGATTTCGGTGAACAGTCGAAGGACATCCGTATAGATTTAAGATATGTTCTTATAGTCGTTTATATTCCAACAATCAAAAACCGATAGACTGCTTGAATATTAGCAAATCTCCATACTATCTTCTACAGTCAGACACCCGATGCGTTCTTGAGCAGGAAAGTACGTAATACGACACAAGTGGTGAACCCGACGTGAAAGCTTGAGGTTGAAGGTATTGGATTTCGTTTGATTTTATTTTTATTTTTATTTTTATGGAGAACAAAAATAAAAATTTTGAAGGATCTTTGGGAGGAGTTTTTGGTGGAGGTTCTTCTAAAAGACAAGGTATGCACATGGATCCATCTATTGGTAGTATGTTTCAAGCATTCTCATTATCAATGCAGCAACAGCAAAGCAATGAGCGAAAGGAAGCTTTGGCAACCAAAACATTGCAAGCAGTGGTCAATAAAATTGATCAATTTGATGGAAGGAATATTTCAAGATATTTAAGATGTTATGTTCGTGAAATGGAATTAAATCAGGTTTTTGAAAAGAAAATGGTTGAATTATTTGGACTTGCCACGATACCAAAGATAAGAGACCATATTACATCGATTACGGATCGTTATGGGAATTCATGAGAGGTTTTTTCACATGCATTGAAAGATGAATATTTCTTGGAAGATGTTGATCGCATTACTAAGAAGCTATTTCTGGAATGGATTGAACGGCCTAATAAGAATTTGCAAGCAACAGAGCTACTAAGGGAATTTGAGAGGCAGTACTCTCAATTATCGAAGGTAGAAAAATTGACATTAGAGCCGAACAAAGTTGATCTATTTCTTCAAGTTGCTGATGGAAAATTGCAAGGGAAATTAGAATTCCTTCTTGAAGACAAAGAAGAAGATGAAGGATTGACAACAAAGTGAAAGAACGTTGAAGATGTAGTGGGTTGCTTACAAAAAGAGAAAGGAGGAAGTATAGGAGCAATATTCCGAAAACAGTACAAGCATCCAAAGCTCTAGTACATACAACACTACCAACAATGCCTACAGTTCAACCTTCGACATCCTTATCAAAGAAAGCAGATATGGGGATAGAAGAAATTATATGAGGAATGCGAGATCCTCAAATCAAATTGACAAGACTTGAAGAGAATACTTCTACAAACAATTCGAAGAATGTTTCAAAATAAGGATATGTACAAAGATGCATTTGGTGTGATGATGCTTCACACACTAGGAAAGATTGCAATGAATTTAATAATATGATACGGCAAGGAATTATTTACTAGAAAGATGGAAAGATAGCATTAAAAGATAGGGAGGATCTTCTTCAAACCAATTTTGGCAAGGGAGGAATGAGAGCATTGATTCAAGATTACTTAAAAGAGCATGAAATAGCAGCACGAGAAAGTGTAAGTTATGGTGCTAGAGTAGATGATGACCTTGATAGAAGTACAGAAACTAGTGAGTTTTGGACTTCTGCCATTTCTACAATGCAAGAAGAGAAATTACCTTGAGAAGCATTATTGATGACTACAGCTACAATACGAGGTGCAACAGGCTGGGAGGATCATGTTGAATCTCTTTCAGTTCATGCATATATTGCTAAGAGCCAACATGAAGCTTTGATGGAAGAAAAGAGACGAGGAAATTTTGATAATACGAGAGAAGGAAATTCTTCTAAGAGGCAAACTCGAGGAGACAAGGCTCGAGAGGTAGCTTCACAAGAATTACCTGTAAAGGATACCTCAACATCATTGGAAGAAAAAACAAGGGAGACAAAAGATAAGGGCAAATCAATTGCTTATAAGCTACTTTCTGACATTGAAGCAGCAACAAATTTGAAAGGAGTGTTGGAAGAACGTATATTAAACGCTAAGGTGGAATTCACATTGAAAGAAGTTTTGGGAATTGCAAAGAAGGAGTTTCATGATGTTATCATTGACAACATTAAGCGAAAGAGGCAATTAATGGGCAAAACTGGAATGAGTCATGCTATTGATGCAAGAATATATAAAGATGAAGAAGAGGTTGATATTGGTTACAAGCAACCAACAAATGAAAAGAATGGGTATAATCAACGAGTACATTTTAAAGATTATAGTGATAAGAAAATGAAAACTTTGAGCCATTATTTTCAAAAGCATTGGGCAAGGGCAACTACTGAGGTATTGGTAAAAGTAGGAGATATAGAAGAACCAATTGTTGCTTTAGTCGACCATGGTTCTGAAATAAATCTCATGTCTAAAGATCTTTATAAGAAGCAAAAATGGCCAATTGATATGGAACATGGATAGGCAATACGAGCAACTAATAACACACGGGGCGAATTATATGGAGCTTGTCCAGATGTCAAAATTCGGATTAGGGATGTTGCGACGGAGCAACATTTCTTTGTTCAAGATACAACGTCTTATCCGTTGTACCTTCTACGGGCCTCTTAGCCAATCTGACATGAAGGACCAATTGGACCTAGTTACGGGAACATCCAGGTCTTACTACGGGCCTCTTACCCAATATGAGACCTGACTTGGTCGGGCAACTCAATGCGGTCCAATTACGGGGCTCCGATTCCGTTTTAGGCTGTCTTGTTCTCTGTGCCGTTTCAGGGAACGTTGTTTCCAAAAAAAGAATCTTTTAAAAGATAAAAAATAGAGGAGAAAGCTCTGACAACGGAGCCAATTCCGGATCCAAGACGAAAGATTGAAGAAATTCAGAGGCTAGGATTTGAAAGAGGAGAGAATTAGGATTAAAAGGGAGGATAGGTTAAGAAATGAAAGGGAGAGAATAAGGGTTTTAAGGGTCGAAGAGCTAGCTTCATGCTTCGGGGGGGAGGGAAAAAAAAAGACAGAGAATTGGGGTTTTTTTTCTTCATAGGATTTTGGGAAGACTGAGGCAATCGTTGCTGAAAGTCGATGTGTTGTATTGGTGAATCAGGGTTTTAATGAAGTGGGTGTGATTATTCTTGACTGTTTTGTGAAATCAAAGTTACGTCTGTAATTGAAGAATTAAAAGGGTATCTATAGGATTGAATATGCGGAGTGAATGAAAATTTTTGGGTTAATCTAACAAGACAATTAGTGGATATAAAGTCGTGAGTATAAAGCGGTATCAAAGATTAGCAGATTGGGTTGTTCGGGGTTCTCTGTAATGTCTAGAGACCTACCGGCTGGGGCAAAAAGGATTTTGGCGAGCAGTCGAAGGACATCCATATAGATTTATGGTATATTCTTGTAATCGTTTATATTCCAACAGTCAAAAATCGATAGACTGCTTAAATATTAGCAAATCTCCATACTATCTTCTACAGTCAGACGCCCGACACGTTCTCGAGCAGGAAAGCATGTAATACGACACCGCAATGATCCATCTTTTTTCTTCACAAATAGAATTGGAGCTCTTGCCGGGGATTTAAAATGGCATATGAAATTCTTGGCTAGATTTTCTTCAATATACTCCTTGAGTTCAATTAATTCATTTTGTGATAAACTGTAGATTGGTCCAAATGGCGGTTGTACTCTTTCTTGAAGGTCAATTGAGTAATCATAGGGACGATGTTTCGAGAGTCTATCTGCATTCTTTTTTTCGAATACATCTTGAAATTTTTGATATTGGCTTGGAATGCGACTTGAAGTCTTTCCACCAGTAGAAATAAGTGTGGCATAAATAATATATGGTGATTCTTTCATAGCAGCATGCAAGAAAGCTTTTACACCTATAAATATGGATTTAATTGAACTGGACTTATGACTCTCTACTTGATTAATTATACTATTAGTTATACTTTTAGAAAAAGTAAGAGTTCAAGAAATCCAATCTATTTGAGGGTTATATTTTTCTAACCACGATAAACCTAAAATGACTGGATTAGAGGGAGATCCAATGATATTAAATACTACAAAGCTATTATGACCATTGATTATTACTTCTATAGGAAAGGTTTTGTGAGTAATATTCCCAGAAGACAATGGACGACCATCTATGACTTCTACATGAACAAGTTTAGTTTTCTTTACTAAAGATATGTTATGTCTTTTAGTAAATTCTTCATTTAAAAAACACGCTGAGGCTCATGAATCTAATAAGGCAGAGGCTTTGTAATATATAGGTCCTAAAATAATATTTAAAGTAAAACAAGGAGAAGGCTCTGAGGAGAGAATAGGACCTTTACTAGATGTTGTGCAAGGTTCCAGCCGCACAGTCTCTATTGTAGCTAGACAAACTCGTTTCCTGACATATTATCTTCTTTCACAGCCATACTCCTTATTTTGTAATTACGTCGATTCTTTGGACAATATTGAGCAGTGTGCTTTAGTTCTCCACAATATAAACATAATCCTTCTTGACGTTGACGAGTCTTTTCTTGATCAGTAAGAGGTTTGAAACGTATTGCATCAATTTGCATATCCTCTACTTCCGAATGTATGTGTTGAAGAGGTGTTGGTGTTGCCATTGAATTATAGTAACGTTGAGGTCGGTTCTTGGATCGGAATTCAAAAAGGCAATTGTCACACTTCATAGCAAAGTCAATTGCTTGAGTCAATGTTTGAGGATCAAGTAAGTTGAGCATTAATTTTTTTACCTCATATTGTAATCTGTAGAGAAATTGGCTAATAAGTGTAGTATCATCCCACTTGATATCAGTTGCAAGTTGTTGAAATTGTGAAGCGTACAACGTTACTGATCGATTGCCTTGCCGTAAAATATGGATCTTATTGGTTACAATACGAATTGCATCATGTTCTCCATACATAGATCAAAACTCTACCAAAAAAACCTCTAGATTATCTAATATTGGATCTCATCGTTCAAAAAAAGATGAAAATCATGATAGTGCTGAACTTGAAAGAAGCATATCAATGAATCTAACTTGCGATCCTGGAGTTGGATAGCTTTGGGATTGAAGTTCAATCACAAGTTGCACTTGATTGATAAATCCTCAAAATTTGGATCTGGTGCCATCAAACTTCTTGGGTAGAGCAATTCTTGGTTTTCTAACACTGGAAGGACGCTCTACTATAGGAAAAATGACATGATTTGGTGCAGATGTTGAAGCAGCTCCAACCATTTCTATATCTTTACTTTCTGCCAATCTTATTGCTCATTATGGTGGTAAATTGAGTTGATGCATCGCAAGCATTAATTCTCTCAATTGCTCTTGCATTTGTGCTATTGCACTCTTCATTTCAACAAGTTCTGTCATGATAACACTTAGAAAAAGAAGATATCTAATATCACTCAAGACAAATAGAAGAGAGGACTTGAGAACAAAGAAAATACTAAAGACAATATTAGTTTAGAAGAGGGTAATCCGTAACTTCTAATATGCTTATATCTTATCAAGAAAAAGGGATAATCCACTCTTAATCAAGATTAGACAAAGCTTTGATATTGTAAGTGTACTCTTGTCAATCTGTCAAGGACAAGAACTCGATAAAAAGAAATTCAGACAAGTGAGCCTTTACTCGAAGAAAGGTAACAAAATATAAATAAACAAGTATGTATATTGAAAGAGAAATTGGAATGGCTATTGCCAAAAGACAAGAAAACTAGAGATCCTTGAAACTAGAGTAGAAGCAAGAAAGGAATTGACAAGAGTGAAGAGGGCTTCACTGTTGTCTCTATATATACTATCTAACTAGGGGCTACATGGTGATGTTCTATAGGACCTCCAATATGTGTTGACTTTGTAGGATACATGCCTTGACTTACAAGGCAATTTTTTTTACGTGTGGGCCACATAATTAGCTTCATCTTCAAGCTAACAATATGTGTGGTACATGGCAAACTTGTTGATCACGTTTCTAATCCAAAAAGTCAATTAAAGTCACCTATGAAGTCAAAGCAACATCTATGAAGCTTTTAAGAAGCTTCCATATTAAATACTATAGAATTAACTTACTTTTACCTACTTTTACTTACTTCCACCTATTTGTATATGTAATTACTAGCTTACATGAGTATGTCCATGACAGTAATAGATGATTTTATTTTCATTGGTTACATTTTGACTCCTAAGCTATCCCATGTGGATAGATAAGGTGAATAATAAATAACTTTATTTTCATTGGTTATATTTTGACTCCTAAGCCATTCCATGTAGGTGGATAACGTGAATAATAGAAAATTTCATTTTCATTGGTTGAAGGTCATGTCCAATAGGCATTGAGGTGTTGTTTGGGATCTCATTAAAGTTTGAATCTTGTGAGTCCCATAAATTGATCGTAATTGGTGGATTAATTAATAACATAGTTTTAAGTCATTTAATTATACAAATATTAAGATTAGACAGTCTTTTTGACTTTCCAAGTATTTATTATATTTTTAAAATATTTATAAGTTATAAAAGTCTTATTAGAAGGAAAGTTATAAAAATAAAGTCTTAGTAAGTCTTAGAAGTAATTATCTTAGTTAGTTTAGTATTTTTTTTATTGTTAAGTATTAAGAGTTAATTATTGAGACCAATATCTTTATTAGATTCCTATCTATATGTGTTACTTATAAAATCCTATCAATGATTAATTAGTAGTTAGAAGAAGCATGAAAAAGAATTTCATGACTTTTTAGTTAATTATATAAAAAATAGGATTTTTAATAGATTTAAATTAATTTTATTACTATAAAAAATTACTAAGATAGAAATATATAACTTAATATGGATATTAGTATTAAAAAAATATTATAGGATTTATTTAGAATTTATTTAGAATTTTTTATGAATTTTTAGAAAAAATTTCAAGACTTTGGTAAAATTGAATTTTACCACCTTGAGAGCCATTATGAAGAAATGAAGTAAGATTTGAAGGCTATACAAGATTTCTAGGCTAATTGGATGTTTTTAAACACTATAGTAAAGTCAAAAATACAAAAGAAGTAGTATTACTAGTAGAAAATAGGAGGACTAGTAGCTAGTATAGTCCTTATAGGAAGAGAGGTGCACAATTTCCATATGGGTTGTGGCACCTTGGGTATAGGTAGGAAGATAAGACTAAGGCCTCAAGGCCTCTTTAGAAAACCAATATTCACTACTTGTGAGCCTTAGTGAGGCTCGAACTCTTGATTTCTTAAGCAACTTACCGTTGAGGTAAAAATTGTTCACTTAACTTTTCTATTATTTATATTCTATCTTTAATCTATCATAACTCATTCATAGAATTTTATTAAGGAAGAAGTGCTACAAAGTATAGTTTTAGGAAAAAATAGAATTTTGAACTTTGAATCATTAACCAATTTCTAATAAATTTTTAAGTAGAAGAGGGTCTGCTACTTAGGCAGCTCAAGTCCCATTATTTTGAAAATTCATATCTCAACCGTCAAGCAATGGATCACCAAAAAATTTAGAAGATAGAAACAATCTTAAGTCAAGTTAAATCACAAAAAAATTTAAGCACATAAGATCTGTAGAAGAATCTTGGCAAATTTCTAAACAACAAGGGGTCTATTGCCTCAACTCGACATACTCTAAGTAAGTTTTCCTTCCCTAGTCACCTTTTAATCTCATTGTTTAGCACCTAAATTATTATATTATTACTCATTTATCTTATTATCATTAATTAATATTATTTAATAATTTTAAAGAACTTTTTACCTCACTTTGGAAATTAATCTTAAATTCTTATCTTTCCATCTATTTTTACCTTTTAAGGATAAAATAAAAAAATATATAAAAATTAATCTAATCTTTTAATTTTTTCATTTTATTTCTAAGCTTAACCTTTAAACTTTTACTTTTAATCTTCAACTTTAAAATTTTACCTTTAATCTTCAACTTTTACTTCTATTACTTTTGAACTTTTTATTCAATTTTTAGTTATTAATTTCAACTTTAATTTTATTTTTATTTTTTATTTTTTATTTTTCAATCTTGCAACTTTCATCTTTTATCTTAAAAATCTTAATTTCATGTTAATACTAAACTTAAATATTTAAGGCTATTTATTACAGGATTTTCAATTTTGAATGAAGTTTGGTCATCAAAACTTCATCTATGGATAACTTCTTATATATATCTCTGATTCACATAGTTTAATATCTTTATAGAAAATCCTAGATTATTACTTCAACGTGGTATTAATTATTTTTTTTTCTTTTCTTTATTTTATATTAATTCGTAATTTTTAGAGTTTAAGTTTGATAGAATAAGTTTTGGAAGGTACCTAACTAAATAAAGTACAAATGCTAAAAATTAAATTATAAAAATATATAATTAAATTATTTATGTTGTTGGATTAATTTTGATTATTATATCATTTTTTTATCTTACATATGATTTGCATCTCTACATCAATTAATATTAGGCTCTTATTTAAGTTATAATATAATTAAATCAAATTTAAGTGAAGGGAGAAAAAAAACCATTCACATGCAACAAGCTTATAAGGAGACAAATTGAGGCTTGGGACATCAAGTAGCAACATGAGGCTTGTAGAGGTAGATGTATGATAAGGTGCTTGAGTGGCACCTACGAAGTTCTAAGTTTGAAATCTCATGGTCGCACATGGGAGAGAAGATGAAGAAATATTCTCACCAAAAAAAATCTTCACTTAATTTATTCAAGATATTTAGATGGTTGGCCTTGGAATGCTTGCATTAGGAGATTATGTTTGATAACAAGGATACTTGTCACCTATAGGCAAGGACAAGGAATTTCATTTAATAGTAGCATGATATATAATACCTATGCCTTTTATATATTCATCTTTTTGATAGATTGATATATAGTTTATCCTAAAAAAAAAGAAGCTATAAGTTGGTGGTAGCTTAAAGTAAGATGGCATTAATCTTTTGGAATCTTCAATCTTAATTTATTTTTTTAAAAAAAATAGATTTATAAATTCAAATAAAAATAAGAAAATTTGGGATTTAGGGTTTGGAAGTAGGATTTAGGATTTGAAAATAGAATTTAGGATTTAGGATTTAGAAGTAGGATTTAGGATTTTGGATTTAAAAATGGAATAGAATTTAGGATTTTAAAAAGGTGGCAACCATCTTAGGAGGAAGATATAAAGATACTTTAAGGAGGTTTTGGCTCTCTTGTGTTTTTTTTATTTTTGTAAATGTTTAATGAAAGGATTTTTTTTTGATATGATGGCAAGTGAGTTTATAAAAGATTCTTATTTTATAGATTATTATAAATATTTTAGAGTTACAAGATAGTAGAGCAATTAGTAGCAGTAAAAAGCCTAATATTTTCTCAAAGCAAACTCTCTCTCTATGAAAACACTCTTATCTTGTACAAAAAAAAAGAGACATACCTTTTGATCAACAAAAAATAATCTTCTTGAAGCCAAAGTATTTTTATTTTTGAGCAATGAAATCAACATTGACTGTTGATTTGACCTTTGTCAAACAAATTCAATCAAGTATGTCCTTTGATCCTCTTGTTCATGATATCAAGAATCTTTCTTCTAAGTCTCATGATAATTCAAAGTTTAAGTTCAAGAATAATTTACTTTACTTTAAAAGATGCCTATATATTCTAAAAATAGAAGCATATTTATGTATTTTTAAGCATGTCACAACTTTTCAATAATATAAAATTTTGAATACAATAAGATTTTAGAGCTTATATCTAGAGATTTTTTGTGGATATAAATAAAAAAGTGATAAAAGACTTTTTTTAATAATATGAAATTTATTCAAGATCAAAAATTCCTCGTCATCAATCCTATAGACTTCTCCAACCATTACCTATATTCAAATAATTATGATCTTCTATTTCTATAAATTTTATTATAGATCTTTTAAATTTAAGTTCATATAATTCTATGTTTGTAATTGTAGATTGCTTCATCAAAATGGCATATTTTGTACCATTTACAAAATCTATTTTAAATGAAGAAACAACTAAGCTTTTTATAGATAATATCTATCACTATTATGGATTACCAAAAGACATTACATTTGATAAGGGGACTTAATTCTTATCAAAATTTTAGAGAATCCTACTTAGGATTCTAAAGGTGGATATAAATCTCTCATTGGCTTTTCATCTTCAAACTCATGGGCAAACAAAATGGATGAATCAAGTTCTAGAGCAGTATTTGAAGTATACTATCAATTATCATCAAGATGATTGGACAACTCTTTTGCTCTTGGTAAAGTTTACATACAATAATTTGATATATTTTCTACTCAATAAACACCTTTCTTTGTAAATTATGGTTATCATCCACGACTTGATACTTTTGACTTTTTAAAAATTGATAATCCTGTGGCAGAAGATTTAGCAAATTATTTGTTAGAGCTACATGCAATAATCAAGACATAATTAAAAGAAGCTCAAGAATGAAAAAAGACCTACAAGTATGCTTATCATAAAGAGCAACCACAATTCAATGTGCACGACAAGATATGGTTACTTTGTCATAATATCAAGACTACTTGTTCTTATAATAAGTTGGACTATCATAGGTTGGGACCTTTTCTAATTTGTAAAACAAATCAATCTTGTTGCTTATCAATTATATCTATCAAAGTCTATGAAGATCCACCTTGTATTTCACATGTCTCTTCTTGAGCCATATAAGATAGTGAATATCTTAAGAAAAAGATAAATGCTACCTATTCTTATAGAAGTAGATAATAATCAAGAGTTTGAGGTAGAAGAAGTCTTAGATTCAAGGCGGTGCCGAAATAGGTTAGAATATCTTGTTCATTGGCATGAATATGATATTAACAAATGCACATGGAAGTTAGCAAAGAATCTTGCAAATCCAACAAAGAAGGTTGATGCCTTTCATCAATGACATCCATCAAATTCAGGATGAAGAATTGTAAAGATCCATGAAAGATAATGACCACTCTTCGTGGAACTCATCCCTAAAGAGGGGGAGGAGAGAGAATAATATCATAGATATATATATTTATCCCAATAATTATTTATATGATCAAGTAGAAGTAGATGAATATAGATTAATTTCATAAAGTCTTCTAAAGATGCGATTGTGATTTTAGATGTGTTTGTAGAATAGAAACTTAGACAATAAGTTAACCACATGTTGGTAGCTTGTGAAACAAATTAATTCTATGTAGTAGCTTATGGAACAAGCTAACTATGTGGTGCATACATAGATAATTTGCCTTACAAGTTAAGATATATGGCTAGCAAAGTCAACACATGTTGGAGGTCTTAGAGAATATCACTACGTTGCTCTTCATTAGAGAGTATATATAGAGGCAAGAATGATGCCTTTTTTTTACTCTTGTTAATGCCTTTTTAGTCCTTAGTCTTGTTTCAAGACTTTCTAATCTTCTTATTTTTGGCAGTAGCTATTCTAGTTCAATATTATATCATCTTTGAGTGATTTTCTAATTCCTTTCAATGATGCAAGAGTGTATTGAGGATTTTCTTTCTTTGAGATTCATGACCTTGATCCAAGGTACATTAAAAAAATAAAGGATATAAGCACATGTAGAAAGAATTTAGGAGTTCATTTTAGCAAAAATTACGTCAAGATGTTAAGAATTGATACCCAAAGAAGATCGGTTGTCAACTTAGGTCAAAATCAGACCTCAAGGTATAAAACCATGTACCTGTGGTGATTCTAGGAATTATTTGTAAATTAAAAATAGGGATTCAAAAGTAGACTTAAAGAGATATTTTTGAGTATTTGTTTTATGTCATTTGAATCAACATTAAAATTTTGAGGAATTTTTAAAATTAATAATTTTCTTGGTAGATTTAAGATTTGAAAAATAAAAATATATTTATGAATTTGAGGGTTTCTTGAGTTCTCTAATATATATAGGAGAAATTTGAATAGTATATTAATATGCTAGTTGTAAATATGTATGTAAAATTTGAAGTCAGTTGAATAATTAGATTGAAGCATATGAAGGTATTTGTAGATTGAGGTCTCAAAAATTGGAGTTTGAAGGTTACTGAGTATTTTTAAGGTCTTCAACAATCTGCCAATTGGATTGAAGTGAAAAAAATTTGTATAGATAATTGACTTGATTTTCAATATTTATATAAAATTTGAGAATAAGTCAATGGTTCAAGGAGATATTGGTGCTAGAAATTCATTATTTAGATTGGAATGGAAGGCCACTCAATGCCCAATTGGATTATCTTATATTTCTCTCAATTGGTAAGTGCAATCATTTTCATCTTTCTTATGCTTGTTATCTACCATGTTTTTAAAAACTATGCAAATTTTGAGTTGATATGAATAGTGAAATCATTAGTTGTTGAGATTTTATTTTACTATGAGATTTGTTAAGAGTTTCTTCAAGATTCAAGATTTGATTATGATTTAGATTAAGATTTTTTTTATGATTTTATTATGGCTTAAGATTTGATTTAGGATTTGATTAGGATTTTTTAGAATTTTATTTAAGAATTGATTAAGATTTTTTTAGGATTTAATTTAGGATTTGATTAGGATTTAGGATTTATTTAGGATTTGATTTGGAGCTTAGGTTTGATTAGGATTTGCTTAAGATTTGGTTTAAAATTTGAATAGAATTTGATTAGGATTTATTTAGGATTTGTCTAGAGTTTAGGATTTTTTTTGGATTTCATTAAGATTTGACTTAGGATTTGATTAAGATTCAATTAAGATTTCAATTAAGATTTGATTTAGGATTTGATTAAGATTTAATTAGAATTTTAATTTGAATTATATTAAAATATAATTAAATTTTATTTAAGATTATTATTTTTAGTATTTCTTTAGGATTTTTTTAATTTCTTTAAGATATATGTCTAACTAAGTCAATTCATGTTGGTGGTCTTATAGAACATAAGTACATAGCTCTTAATTAGATAGTATATAAGAAGGTAAGAATGAAGCCTTTTTTACTCTTATCAATGATTTTTAGTCTTTAGTCTTATTTCAAGAATTTCTAATCTTCTTATTCTTGGCAATAGCTATTCTAGATTTATATATTACCATCTTTGAAAGATATTTTAGTCTTTTTTAAATGACACAAGAGTAGATTGATCTTTTAATTCTTTGAAGTTGATGCCTTTGATATTTAGAGTTAGTTTGAAATAGCTTAATATTTTTAAGTTATTGGACAATTAGCCACATACATAGTTACAGAATAATTGATTTAGATTCAAATTCAGTCCACAAAGGCAACTATTTATTTGAGCTAGTGTTAGTGTAGGAAAGTGGCCAACTTGTATAACCTATAGGATATATAGGCTTCATGGCTTCTATTCTAAATTTTCTCCCTAGATAAAAATTATATAGCATTAATTTTTAGATTTTTTATTTAATTTTTTTCTTTTCTTTTCTTTCCTATTATTCTACCTCTTTTATTTTATCTTTTTTTAATTCTATAAAATTATTTAATTTGGTTTAGTACAAAGACTTTTTTTTTAATAATCTTTTTATCTCAAAAAAATTAAAACTGTATTAAAAGATTACATTAAAAGATAGAAATAAAACTAATACTAACTACAATCCAAATTCTTAAAAGATTACATTAAAAGATAGAAATAAAACTAATACCAACTACAATATATTTATAAATATTTTATATTGATTCTTTAGTACTATTCTTTTGAGTTTTGATAGGAGATAACACTAAAGACTAATTTTAAATAAAGACTTATCTTTGGAAGAATAGTTTTAGATTCTCTATTTCTCTAGTTGTCTCAAATACTCGCCATATGTGAATCATTGAATTCTCTCATTTAGATATTGAATATAAAAAATGCACTTATGGTGCCTAAAATCACAATTTTTAAGAATTAATAGTAGCATTTTTTAAAAAACATAAAATAGATTGCAAATAATAAATATATAATTTATAATAGAAATTACTAAGACAAAATTTTATGAAGAATAGTTTTTTGTATCTAATATTAGATGATGGCTCAATAAAATTAGTCCTTGTGGTCAAAAGAAAAAAATCTATTTTATTAATAATTCTTAAAATATATATATATATATATATATATATATATATATATATATAATTAAAAAAATAAAATAAATAAAATAAAAAGATCAAAAAAAAAGAATACATGAAAAAAGAAAAAAATGAGGACCAAAAAAATAAAAATAAAAATGAAATAAAAAGACGATCAAGAAGATAAAAGGTTGCCTATGAATAACAAAATCTTCTTTGTTGATAGGATTCTAGCCACCTAGGTCTTTGCCTCTTTTTTTATTTTTTATTTATTTATTTTTTTTTTTTATTATTATTTCTTTGTGAAGAATTCCTACAAAGTTCTACTCTTGTTTTTTTGGTTCTAGTATTGAATTGAGAGCCCCACATTATTATTACAATGTATATGCTTTATGTATTAGACCAAATTTGTTCTGGTATTTTTATTCTTTTTATTTTCTTTTCTTGTATATGGAATAAGCTTCATGTCATCAAGATTTGTAGCTAAGAATTTCCATCTTCTTTTGCATAGTTCTAAGTAGCTTGGTAACTCAAGTATTGTTGCAATACCAAGAGTCTTTGATTTTAGGCTAAATAATCTTGATTCCTTCTTTGCAAGTAGTGTGGCAAAAATTGTGTTGTATTGAGGAAGGCAACATTTGACAAATTATAAGCGACAAATGCTAGATTAAAATTTTCATGCTTTAAATTGGTATGACCATGGTGTACTACATTCTAGGCAATAGCAATGGCATTTTGATTATCCAAATAAATAAAAATCCTTTTTGGCTTGAAAATATCAATATTCCTAAGTATTTTATGAAGCCATAAAGTCTCCTTTGTTTTTAGTATCAAGGACTAAATACTGTGCTTTTGTTTACAAAACATTTTTTTTATTTTTTTAATCAAGTGATAATTATCTCATTCAATATAAATGCATAATCTCTTATTGAATGGCATATCTCTACACAACTTGCTCCATCTACATCATTGTAGCCTACAAATTATAAATTTACTTATTTTCTTCCATATTGCAATAGCAAATATTTTATTTATTATAAATAATAAAATATTTATTTAATTCTTTGCAAATGTAAAACATATAGATATGCCATATATTAAGCAAAGTATTGACAAGAAAATGTAATATCATACCTTGTATCATTTATAAGATACAATAACAAATCTAAATCCTTTCAATAAAACTTTACATCTTTTATATCTAAAAGATCATCATTCTCATGTTTAGTAATATAATTTTATAAAATTGGTGTAGCAATTGCTTTTGCATCTTTTATTCGAAATTCTTCCAATTTTTATTAAATGTACTTAATTTGGCTCAAATTAATAGTATTATTTTTTTTTATCTTTCAAAAAATCAATGCAAAAAAAAAATTACCAGGCTTATTAAGGTCTTTCATCTTATACCATTCTTGCCATTTATCTTTATATTTCAAAAGGATTTCAAAGTTCTTTCTACCAATAAATATATCATCAACATAGATAATTAATATAAGAATTAGTCTTTCTATGTACATTGTGTATAAATAAGGATTTGATTCTAAATACTTTTAAGTAAGATTTAATAATGATTTATCCAAATTCTTGTTCTATCCATGTTCAAATAGCTTCAAATCATATAAATTCTTTAGCAATTGCAACATCTTGCCTTTGTATTTTAATGGAACTTCCAAATTTTTTAGAATTTTTATATAAATATTTCTTTTTTAAGTTTGTCATTTAAATAAGATGAAACAACATTAAGTTATAATATATTCCAATTAAGGATGGTAGAAATTATAATAAATATAAAAATTATTACAAGGCAAGCAACTGGAAAAAAAAATTCTTGATAATCAAGCCCTTTTATTTGTGTAAAATCTTTTGCAATCAATTGTGCTTTAAAACACTTAATGGAGCCATCGCTGGCAAGTTTGTTTTTCAAAAATCTATTTTAAATTTGTAGCCTTTTTATGATTGGATAAAAATAAAAATTTCCATATACCATGATCTTTCAAAGAATCAAGTTCTTTTTTATGGCATGACTCTATTCTTTGTAAAAAAGTGAATTCATAGCTTGCTCAATAGTCTCTGATTCTACATATTCATCAACATGAACCATATCCACTGTTTCAATTGGTAACTCATAATCTCCTCAAATAAAATTATTATCTTTTTTTCAAATCATGTGATGCATCTTCCTACTACTTATAATATTTGTTAGGTCAATGCCACCTACATAACAATGTCTTAGTCATGGAGCTTGAGTAAATGCCTCCACTTCTTTTTGACAGAATTCTACTACTTGTATTGGTATAAGATTTGTTTCTTCTTCAACCATTTTTCCATCTAATGCATTGTGTACATCTTATCTTAAAGCTTGAGGTTGGGATATTTTTAATTTATTTTAATGTTAAAAATCTAATATATTAAGATTATCTCTATCATCCATATCTTTTCTATTTTTTTCTTAAGGAGTTAGTGGCTTATTACATAATTCATCCTTATTATTGAAAAAGATCACATCTCAATTAAGAATCATCTTCTTCTCCTTAGGTAGAAAAATTTCATATCCTTTTGCCACTTTTAAGTATCCAACAAAAATATCCTTCTTTGCCTTTGCATTGAGCTTTTGATGTTTTTTCTTTGATATATAATACGAAGCAAAAAAATAAAAGCAATGAGCATTTTGAAGAAAAGGTCTTTTACCATAAAAAATTTCATGTAGTATCTTACCATTGAGACTTATAAGTTGAAGGCAATTGTGAGTCTCAATCACAAATTTTGTCACAAATGCTTCATATTGACTATTTAGCTTGGTATCATCTAAAAGTATTTGTACTCCTTCAAAAATGGTCCATATCATATGCTCTATCATTCCAACGATTTCATATATATGTATGAGAGTAATCATGTGGTGAATGCCTTTAGTTTTGAAGTAAAAATCAAGATTATTATTTAAGAATTCAATGCCTTAATTAATGAAAAAAGTTTTTATCTTTCTTCTAGTTCTTCTTTGTATCTCCGCTTTCTAAATCTTATAAAAAAACATGTATTTAATCTTTAATTTGAAGAAATGTAAGGCTACAATAGCCAAAATATTCATCAATCTATATAGCTAACTATTTGTTGCCACCAAACCTAGTCGTATCAAAATAACTAAGATCAAACACTATTACATCTAAAATACTATTGGCATGTTTATTCTTGTGTGAAAAAAGTTACCTATGGGCCTTGCCAATAATGCATGATTCACATATGTGTATTTTATGTTGTTCTCCTTTGCTCTTTAATCCTTCAATATAATTCATCTGCTCTTTCTCTCTTATTGTATGAATTGAAGTATATGCTAATATTTGATGTTATTCAATAAGCATATAATTTAAAATAGATGAGCTTAAAATTATAGTAATTTCTTCAATTTCACAAGGCATAAGATAAGCTTTACTTACGAGCATGCCTTATATAAATAAGTCACTTGAAGTTAGAATCCAATCAATTCTATTGACATCTAAGTTAAATTTTTAATCTTTTTTGTATAAAATTTTAATTAATAACAAAGTATTATATACTCGAAGAATCCAATGGATATCCTTTATAATCACAAGAATGCATTTTCTTGTAGGATCTAAAACTGTAAGCTATATCTTACTTGAGTCTTCTGATTTGTTAATGCCACCATTATAGCCTTCGAATTGGATAGTCACATTTTCATTAAAATTGAGAAGCTTATTTTTTTTCTTTAGATGTGTACATTTGCTATACTATCAATACATATATAATGTCATAATTGAGATAACAATGCAATCATTATTTTTGAATTAAATGATATCTTTTAAGCTAAAAAAAATTAAAAATGCCAATATTTACTATACCATTGCTATTAGTTTTAAGACATTTTGCATCACCTTACTAATACACCTTTAGTCCATGTGAACTCTTAATTATGCTCCAAATTTTTTTTTCTTATTTTATAATAATTGAATAGATTAGATTATGATTTATATAAGAAAAATCTAATTTTATAAAATTTTGAGAGTTATAATCTTTGATAGTATAAATTCTAATCTAATTTCTTAAATTAGATTTATTAAAATAAAAAAGATATATATTTTAAAAATTAAAATAGTAATTTAGTTAATTTTTTATAATTTACAAGTTGTTAGTCATTTCTATAAGAGTTGATTGACAACCTATGAGTTCACTTATAATCATTTCATATGATTTAAAGGAAATTAAAATTTTCATTTTCTAAAAGATTTTCAAGAAGATTAACAATGGTAGTTTTAAAGTTTTTTTTCAAATTCAAAAAATTTAAGTAGCAAAGGAACTTTTTTAATTAAAGGAAGCCTTTCAAATATATTGACAACATTAGATTCATCTCATGGAGTGAAAAAAAAATATCAGCATTTTCTCTACTAAAATAAAAATGGAGCCATGAAGATGTCATTTTTGAAAGAGTTTTCAATAATTGCTAAAATCTTTGGAAGTAAGTATCTTTATAAAAATTACATATGAACAAAGATAAGGACATGTGAGTAGTTGATCTTAACATAAAAAGATGTTTTAGATTTATCAAAAAATATTTTCTTGACTATTTATAGTAGCCATCAGCCTTAATAACGAAATTAGTTTTTAGATGAATGAAGGCCATAGATCTAGATTAGGGATCTTGGAGATCAAGGGTGGAAATGTCGTTGCCTCTTGTGAGCCTCCATTCACTTATATAAGAGGGTTTGGTTGCCCAAGCTTTTGGTCTCTCTTTTTTTTAGCGAAGGATGAAGCTTTACCAAATTTTGGCCTTAAATTATAACTTTAATCTCAATTGGATTTTAGATCTCATTGTGTACCTTATGAATGTGTGGAGTCATTGATTTTGTATGTAAGTGGTGATTATTGTGATTTAGAAGGCACTCCATTGGAATTAGTGGTTTTAAAATACTTTGATAGTCAAAGGGGATTGAACGGCTTCGGATTTTCCTCAATCAGTTTGTGCTTTTTAGGATATTGAAAATAAAATATTTTTGAGCACATACCTCTTGTTTTCAGCTTTCTAGCAAGCTAAGGCTTGCTTGATTTGGAGTTAGAATGAATTTTTGGTGAATTGCTGAGTGCAAGGGGGTCAATTATCTTGGAAGTTTGAATTACTATATTTTGAAAAGGTAATCCTCAGTGCATATAATTGGATCATTTTGAATTTATGATAAAAAAAAAAATTATAAGCTGATCTTTCAAGGACACTATTTCCATAGAAATTAATGCCGATTTGAATTTTTGGTGAATTTCCAAGTAAAGGGGAGTTAGCTGTTGTGGCAATCCCAATAACTTAACTTTGAAGGGTCATTTTTCGTGGCTCAAGTATTGGATTAATATAAAGATTTTTGAAGGAAGAGCGCTTTTAAGATGGATTTTCAATCAAGCAAGAATCATTAGATTTGGAGCTGATCCAAATTTTTGGAAAATTTTGGAGTAGAAAGAGGCCTGATGCCCTCAAGTGGAGCACGATTGAAGTTAGTTCTTTCCAACTTTACCTTGTTTTTTTCTTTTTACTCTTCACCTTCCAACTTTTGGTTTAACCTTAATTCAAATTTTAACTTTCAATCTTTAATTTATTTTAAATTTTATTTACTTTAATTTTTATTTTATTTTTTAATTTTAATTTTTATATTATTTTATTTTAATTTTTTTCTTTTTTTTCTATATAAAAATTAACTTTTATATGATAAAATAAATCAATAAATCATTATTATCATAATTTATGGTTATATATTTATATTAAAGTTGATAAATTAATAAAATAATAAATTAAATTTATTTTAATAAATAAATAAATAAATAAATAAGAATACATAAAATAAAATAATAATAAGAATAAATATTAATTAACATTGATAATCATTTTTTAAAAGATAATAAGTTAAATTAAATTATAAATATCCACAATTGAATTAATTTAGCAATTTCACAATTGGAAGTTCTCTATTCTTCCTCTCAAACCTATTGTATAGGTCTAGTTTCACAAAGTAGTCAAATTTGGGCTCACATTTTGGTGCATGTGCAGCGAGGTGGTAGTTGTAAATTTGCTTCAAGTATAAATTTTAACTTTCTAAAATTTCTTCTTCATATTTTGTGCTTGTATGCTTGATTTTGGTGACAATTCACTTTTCATTGGAATCAATATTGTTATTTCTTGCATTGCCTTATAAATTGGGATTATCCAACTACATAATTTGCCTAAAAGACTTGTAAATTAATTTATCCTATAGGTCATTGTAGAGCAAAAAATATCATCATAGTGATCATGTCCTATTGTATAAATTGTTTGTGCATTCTAATAGACATTACATCTTATCATACCTAAAAAAATATGTTTTACATGGTTGGATTGATTGTTAATTATCCTTGATGTGTTATTTCTTAAATTTTATAGTTGTATCTTTTATTAAGTTGTACCAACATCATTATCTATGTTGCTGAGCATAGAATGAAGTCAGATTAATGGTCGGTAAGACTTTATAGGTTTGGTGGGATTGTAGGTGTAAGTTGTCTATTTACCCATAAGTACTTCAAAAAAAAAAAAAAAAAAAAAAAAAAAACTATTATTTCTTTTTTATTTTTATTCTTAATTTTCTTAAGCTCTATTGCTCATAACAAGGTGAAGTAAGGCTGTAAATCTTAAAATCCTCTTTTTATTCTCCCTCAATTCTTTTGATTACAGCTTTGAAAGAACTATAGAATGTTAGATGCCGAAAGCCAAACCTGATACTTTGGCATCTAAATCATCAAAGAAGATTACAAGATCAACAACTGCTTAACAATGATAAGCTCAAGAATCCAAAGACAATAAGATTGATTCAATTCCATCAACATTAAAAATAGCAAGTTTAAGCAGGATATTTTTTCTAATTGTACTAATTCAATCAACTTCCATACTAATTCAAGTTCCACTAACAGAACCGTCTACATCTATTGCAATTCTACTAGTAGCCATAGGAATATATTTTACTTCCACAGTTTTTTTAACTAAGCTAGTGGCTTCTACAATGTCATCTAGTGGTCTTAAAGCAATTCCATTGCAACCTCAAAATATAGATATAGCTCTTAATATTAGAATCCATCAAAACTTGACATATCTAATAATATTTTCATAAAGATAGCCTATTGTAGTTCCATAAGGTCTATGGAAGATTCTTATACCACTCAATCTATCACAATTTACAAGGTCTTGCAACAAAGATCCAATAATTCACATAGGAGGTTTTATAGAGCTTTTGATTTCAAATTTGATAACAAATTCAAGTATTATCTTGCTTAATTTTCTACAATACTAAAAGATATAGCATACTCATGGTATCAATTCTATAGAACATCCACCTTTAGGACATGGAACCATCTACAAACTATATTTTTGTAAAAAAAAATAGCTTAAGATTGGACAACAACAAGCTTTAGCACGTCCTATGGAATTTCATCAAGGATCTATAGAAGATATTACTTCTTATGTATAGAGATTTTTTACAATGTATAATTATTATACTAGGATGCTTCTTAATAATGACACAATTTGACATTATTTCATTTAAGGCTTTGAAAGAACTTCAACTATTTGAAGAAAAAATGACTTGTAAGCCACAAAATTTAGAAGCAATAACTACAAAGGCATTGGATATAAAGATCATTGATAAAGAGAATGATAAGATGATAAGGCATCAAAAAAAAACAATTCTATCCTTCACTCTAATCTACTATCAATCAAATAATCTATATCAATATAATTCCATGAAACATAATTTAGAGCTTTCATATCTAATGTTGCCGCCACTACCATTAGCTACTCAAGAGTCAGCTCTTCTATTGGCATCTATTCCTTATAATTTTGATTTGTAGCCAATTAGAAGTGAAACAAGTCATTGATGGATTGAAAGAAGAAATGTTAAAGACTATACAAGCCCTCAATGAGCAAATGGCTTATTTAGTGCAAAATCAAATCCCACAAAAACTAATTTATCAAAAATCTAAAGTATATACAATAGGCTTTTGGTACTCTTGGTGTGGACAATCAAGGCATTGAGCATAATTTTGCCCATCTCTATATCCAGCTAGTCAATCATAGCAACCAACTTAATATCAGCATCAAATACAACAATAATCAATTCAACCATGTAGGCCTCCTCACCAAGTTGTTCAAAGAAGATGAAGTTCTAGTTAAAACTTCTTTGTATGTAAGAATTAGAACTAGAAAATATTTCACACCTTGTTGTCTATCCATTGCTTTAACTCTTACTACTGAATTTGTTTCTATAATAATAGCAGCAATAATAAAAATAGATAAATCTTCTTTACAATGATTTTTTTTCAATTTCTTTATTTTTGAATTCAACCTCTCTTAACTTCTTATTCATTCTAATCCTTTGGATCTCAACAATCAATAAGCTAATATGGACAACTGCCATTGCTTGTATAACTTTGTGATCAATTCTTTATTTTATCTAAAACTTTTGTAATTCTATTTTTAAATTATTTTTTAAAATAACAAACCAATCTACATGTTTACCATTCAATGTATTTTGAATATTTTTAATGAAAGTTGTAGGTGCATCATTAGTTTTTTTTTAAAAATATAATGTTGCACACAAGAAATAAAGTACTTGTCTTGTAGCATCAGATTTACAAGTAGAGATGTTTAGTATAGAAGCTTTATAATTTTTTTTTCAAGAAATAAATAAAGTATTATTTTATATTTAATAGGTATTAAACTTTTACACAATCTCCTAAACAAAATGTAATTTTTTACAAAGCATAATGGTGAGTAGCAACAAAATTAAATTTCTTTTCTTTAATTATATTATCATAGTAAACTTTTTCTTATATTTAATAAAGTATTTCTTACAAAATTTATTTGTGCTTTCTTCTTCCAATTGACTTCCTGTACAAAACTCTTTAATCCCATTATGTCCAATAATTCTTCTTCTTCATTAGTCTATTGATGTTGTTTGACTATACCAAATTGAAATTCTATAGCTCTTTCTTTTTTTGTCATTTATTTGTCTCTACACTCAGCTATTGTCTTGATAGAAAAACAAAAATTTAAAATATTGTATAAAAAAAAAAATCTATTTCCATATATATATTGATAATGTATGATCAAAAAATAATTAAATTATTTTTAAATATTTTGATTATAATTATTTTAATTGCAACCAATTTGATTATATCTATTATAACTATTATGGTTGTAGCAACTTTAGTGATAATCTTTATTTTTCTATCTATTTTAATAAATTCTATTCTTATTATTTTTATGATTTTATAAAATCATAGTAAAATAATTTAATACTTGTTTCCTTCAATTTTTTGATTAAATTTTTTATTAGAAAATTATAATCATAATTTTTTAATTTTTTTATATTTGTATTGAAATTATAAAAATAATGAATTTTTTTGCTAAATTTTGGAAGTAAAACTTTCATCAGTTGAAAAGAGACAATATTTAGCTTACTTTTGTAACTCAATTTATTAACTATTGATAATTTTGATTGAATATATTAAATTAAATTTATGTCAATCATTTATTTTTTATTTTTATTTTATAAAATTATGACCAAAAATGAATATGTAAATAGTTTTTTTTCTTGTTTTATTATATGGTTTGATTTTATTTATATTAATTCTAACAATAATATTATCAAATAACAATAAATCCATTATTCCATTGAAATACACCAAATTAACCACATAAGGTTCCATCTATTTGTATTGAATTTTTTTCTTTTTTCTTGTTGAGGTTGTTTTTAACCATAAAATAAATTAATCTTCTTTATATTTATAAAAAAATTAAGATTATTTTTATTTTATTGTTTTAAATTATTTCACCATACATGTTGATCAGCATGGTGTGGTTTTTTTTTTTCAAAACCTATCAAATAATTTGTGTACTATCTTTACTAAATCAAAAAAATGCTCATATCAAAATTTTTGTTATAATTGAATTTGTATTATGTTTTCTTCAGCTTCTATTTTTTGTAAATCCATCTTATAAACTTGACAAAGCCTATTTGTCATTACAGTTTGCATATTAAAAACTTAAGTCTCTTTTTTAATTCCATTTATATATTGAATAGGCAAAAGTACTTTCATGCCATAAACTAAAGAAAAAAGTATATATTTTGTTGTGACTTTGTATGCAATATAATATGCCCAAAGTGCCAAATAAAATTTAGTATTCTAATTTTTTTGATTTGTATTAATTATTTTAATTAACATAGCTTTGAAAACTTTATTAGTTAATTTAGCTTATCCATTTCCTTGATGATAATAAGTAGTGAATTTTTAATGTTGAATCATAAATTCCATTGTTAATAATTGAATTGTTTTATTAATAAAATATATCCCTTGATCACTTATCAATTCAATAGAACAATAATATTATATAATAATTTCTTCATATAAGAATTTTGTAATTGATTTAATTATATTATCTTTTAATGTTCTTACTTCTATCTACTTGGTTGTATAATTAATAGTGGTTATAATATATTAATTCCTTGTTAAACTAGCTAGTGGATTTATTGATTCCATAAAATCAATTTCATGTCTTTGAAACACTTCTAGTGGTAATATTGAATATAAAGAATTTTTGTCTTTATTTGACTCAATCATTGTTTATTAGAAAACATTACATTATTTGCAATAATCATATATATGCCATCTCAACATTGGCTACCAAAATAAAGTATTAAGAATTTTATATAAAGTTATTATTGTCAAAAAATGACCTCTAGCAAGTCCTTTATGTACTTCAATAATAATAGCTTTTGTGATAGGATTTATTAAACAAAATCATTTTATTCCATCTGAACAAGTTTTCATTAATTTATTTATTTTGACTAGATAAAAGTATCAACGTTGTATGGCAATTTTTTATGTGATATTAACTAAAGTAATTGTAATAAGTCATCTATTTTATAAAAAATCAATAAAAGATATTCTCCAATCCATGAAAAGTAATCAATGGTGGTCTTTTTTGAGATTAATTTGGACCATAAATAAATTCATGTCTAAGAAAATATCTTCTACATATGTAGATGCTTCTTTGGTAGTTATTTTAGACAAGTTGATGTCTTAGCTTATAAGCTAAGACATATTGATGTCTTAGCTTATAAATAATTTTAAAATCATATTCTTGTAATAATAAAATCCATCTTGCTATTCATCTCAAAAATATTAGTCTATTAATTAAATATATTAATTCTTGATGATTGATATAAAATATAAAATAATTTTCTAGCAAATAATGATAAAAAAATTGAATTGAATAAACTATTGCTAATGCTTTTTTTTGATATTGTAATTTTATTCAGCTTGATTTAGTAATTAATTTGTATAATAAACTAATTAATCTAATTTTTCTATATTATTTTGAGCCAAAATACAACCAATTTCTTCATTTAAAGCATTACAATATACATGAAATTTTTTATTCCAATGTGGTGAGATTAAAATTGGAGTGGTTGTTAATTTTGTTTTTAAAACATCAAAGGCTTATTGAAATTTTATGGTCCATGTATACTTTATATTGGATTTTGTTAATTTTTTCAATGGTTGTGATATATTTGCAAAATTATGTGCAAATCTTTGATGATAACTAGTAGAATCCATAAATTTTTACTAACTTTTAAGATTCTTTGGTGGTGGTAAAGTAATGATAGCTTGTATATTAATTGAATCCACTAATAGTCCTTCTTTACAAACAATATGATCTAATAATGTACTAAAAGTAATTCCAAAGGTATATTTTTTTGAATTAAGAATAATTTCATATTTTCAATACCTTTGAAGATATTTTTGTAAATTCTCTAAATATTTAAGTTGAATTCCATACACACTAAAATCATCAAGAAAAACTTGCATAAAATTATTCAATTATTTTGCAAAGGCATACATAACTATTTTTTGAAATATAACAAGTACATTTTTCAAACCAAAAGGCATTATTTGATAAGAAAATGGCTCATATTTTATAGTAAAATAAGTTTTAAGCTAATCTTTTATAGCCATTGGTATTTGATTATAACCATTGAATCCATCTAATATAAAAAATAATTCATGTTTGGCTATTATTTCAAGTATTGCATCAATAAAAAATAATGAAAAAAGATCTATTTTTGTGACACCATTAAGTTTTCTATAATTAATGAAAATTCAAAGTTTTATATTTTTTCTAAGAACAATGAATTTTGGAGATAATCATTGTATTTGATCTACAAGATAAACAAATCCTATCTTGAGCAACTTATTAATTTTTTCTTTTATTTTAGCAGCATATGTTGGATTCATTCAATATCTTACTCCTTTAATTGGTCAAGCATTGAGTTTAAGTTCAATTTGATATTCACAAATCTCAGCATGTTGTCGTATTGTGACACAATTATATGGTGAAAATATGACTAAAAATAAATTTTTAATTAATACTTTATTATATTAGTCCAACAAAAATTTAAAATATTTTAATAAGGCTTTTATGAAGGCCTCTTAGCCTATTTTCTTATCTTAATAGCAAGTAGATAAAAGTTAGTTAGTATTTTTACCTTCTAGAATAAAAAAATTCTTTTATTATCTTAGAAAGGCCATAAATTGATAAAATCAAAATAGAAGAGGTAATGGTTGGTATAGTTGATACTAGGATCAAGTTGAGGGTAGGATTGGGCTAAAAATTCCTTAGGATCGGTTAGATTGATATCCGAAGGTCGACCGTTTGTGAGACAGGGTCGAAATCAGACCTCTAGTCACTAAAATGACTACCTAGGGCAAATTAAGGATTTATTTAAAGATCGAAGGTTAGAATTTGAGAGCTAGCTTAAAGCTCTTTTTAAAAGCATAAGGATTTTTTTTGGGGGATTTTTGAGGACTTAGAAATTGTTGTTCAAAGTTAGGGTTTGAATTGGTGATTTGGGTTTTATATAATATATTTAGGATTAGCAATTTTAACTAGTTCGTGCAATTGGTGTACCATCTATGGTTCAAAATTTGAAACTATTTGGATTAATGAGTATAATAAGTATATACAAAATTTTTTAATAATTTGACAATGTAGTTTAGAGATATCTAGTTTTTAGCACAAGAGGATTTCAGAAGTTGGTAGTTTGGGGTTGGGTAGAGTTTCTGTGATATCTAGAGATCTACTAATTAGATCAAGGTAGAATTTGGCATGGTATTGAAGGACTTGAAGATCAAGCTGTACACCAATTTTGAGTGAAATTTAAAATTTGAAGAAGGAGAAATCACTATTGAGATTTTTTCTTCACTTTTCATGTTGGAGACCAAGTGGCATTAGTACAATTTTTGAAGGTTTTCTCAAAATTTGTAAGTTGGATTGGGCTGAAAATTTTTGAGTGTATAGAAGACTTACATTGATAATTGCATGAAAAATTTTACATCAAGTAGATAGTCAGATTAGAAGTTACAGCTTATTAAAGCTCACTAATTAGGATGGGGCTTATAAGAAAAATCTAAATTGCTTAAATATAAAAGTAATAAGGTTATTGGGATTTATGTATAATTAAGGCTACTAAGAAGAGTATTTTTTAGTACTTTTGAATTGAAATTCAGATTATATTCTTCTCATATGGGTGAAATCTATTAGGGTTTCTTGGATACTTGTGAAATACAACCTCATCTTTCACAGCTAGGTGCCTGGTGCATTCATAAGCAAGACAACTTGTAATACGACAATACACTCTTTTTAAATCTTTATAACTCCATGCAAAAGTATCTTTGTATTTTTTTAATAGTCTTATTAATTCTTTCTTAAAACCTTCATTATTTTATTTTTCTATTTTCAGTAAGTTTGATTGAGCTTTAGTTTCCGAATTTACTTCGTATATTTAGTCTTTTTCACTGATAGTCCAACTTATGATTGATTTTTCTTTAATTTCTACTAAAATTGGAATTCTATCTAATTACTTAGCTTCTATTTTCTATTTATAGAAATTATCAAGATATTTGATTAATTCCATCATTGATTCAATTGATTTATATGATTTTTTTTTTATTTTTTCTTTAGGTTTTGTATCATTCTGTGATATCCTTTCTACCATGTTACAATTACAACTAATATTTCTTTTAAATCAAATACTTCAATGCCAATTATAGAATATAAAAAAGATATAACTTGATAAATAATTTGTTTTTTTTTTTTTTTTAATCAGTTAATCCTTCTTTTCAATCATAACATTTCAAATACATATGATGTTTTGATGGTGAAAGTTTTGGATATTTTTGTTTTTTTTTTAGAAAAAATAATTGACATATTTTTAATATAGTTTTATTTAGATTGTGCTTGTTTAAACTATAGTTGACTTAGTAATGTAGAATAGCTTTGAGTTTCTTTTTTCATTTTAAAAACTATTACTATAATGTTATAAATAAATTTTCTTGATTTTTGTATATAAATCTTTGATAATATCCATTGGATTCATTTTTTATTGATTAGCCATTTTTATTATAAAAGGTGCTGGCTTGATTTTATTATAACCTAGTTTTTTATATAATTCACTTGTAATAATATTTACTCTTCAACTTCCATCCAATAATACATCTTATATAATTTGATGTTTAATTTTAACAATGATCATAGGCATTTTTATATCATAATAACATAAGCTTCTAATATGCTTGATTCAAAATTATTTTTTGAAAAAAATGCTTCTATTAACTTTTTTTGCAATATGAAGCTAATTCTAATATTTTTCTAATAGATATATTTATTTTTTTTTATAAAAATACATCACCAATTATTTTTCCTTCCTTTTCTACTAATATTCTTTCAATATTATTACTTGCTAATTTTTCTTTAACATCTTTAGGTGAATTTAATTCTAAAATTGGATTTTTCCTAAACTCCTTTTGTAATTATTGTACTACTTTCATTACATCTTTTTGTATTCTTCTTTTATTGGTCCATTCTTGAAATTCTTTTTCTTATATTTTATCTAAGTTTATAAATTCAAGTTAGTTCCTACTTTTGTCTTCCTCATCTTTGTCACTACTATTGCTTATTTCTTTATTTTCAATTTCTTTTTTTATCTCTTTGAATTCAAGTCATTATACAAACTTCTAAAATTATTACATTTGTTACTACAACCAATTGATCTTAAATTTGTGCCTCTCTAGTTTCTTTTCAGTATATAAGCCATAATGGACAATCTACTTTTAAATTTTTATTTTCATGATAATAATAATAATTAAGATTACCCTCTCTTGCTTGATTTATATAACCTCTTCTTTATAAATTTATATTTTTTTCTCTTTCATATCTTGGCTATAATCTATCTTCACAATAATTGGATCTATATCCTTCTCTAGAAGGACATCTTTCTTCCCTTCTATAAGTATTATTTTTCCTATAATATTATTGATTCAAGGATCCTTGAGCTCTATCTTGATTTATGAATAAATTTCTTCTTTTAAGTTCTCTTCTTCTCATATTATTTAATTGTGGTTGTATTTGATGAATTACTAAACTTCTATTTCTATATTATTAATTGTAAGTATAATCATTAGTTTAGTACATGTGTATATTATAATTTGTGTAAAATTTCATATAACACTCAAAAAGAAAATGCCCTTCATTATTGCATGTTCTACAAATAACACCTACTCTAAATTACTTTGATTCAATACTTAATTGAGACATTTTTTCTTTTAATTCTTTTAATTTTTTTTTAGTAGTTTTTTTTTTCTCCTATTTTCTTTTCCTTTCTTCTCCATCTGAATCTTTATTCAAATCTTTAGATTTTGTATCATAAAATCATTTTTTTTTATTCATATACTTAATTCAACTTTTTTTTGTTGATTATAGAGCTTCTTTCAATATATCTATTGGTAATAAAGCTATATATTTACCTACTTTTTTTTAATACATTTAAAACTATTTTTTTTTAAACAGATCATGGAATTGAGGGAAAAAATTATTAATTGCTTGTATTACTCTTTCAAAGAATTCTTCCACAACTTTATCATTTTTTTGCTTGAAATGTGAAAGAATATTGATGACTTCTCTATCACTCTTTTTTTCTTAGAAACAAATAATAAATGCCTCTCTAAGATTCCTCCATAAAATAAAATATCCTATAAGATAACAAGCATACTATTCAAGTGCCATTTTTTTTAGTGTTACTGAAAAAAGAGCTAATTTGTCCTCATCTAATGTTTTTTTATTAGCTTGAAAAATATTATTAAATTTCTTAATGTAAATTTCTAGATTTCTTTTATCCTTAAACTTAAGCAATCTTAATTTAGTATGTCTAATAGTTAATACCATATTGATATTTTTTATTATAATGATTTAAGTAAATTAGAGTATTATATTAAAAAAAATAATACTATACTTAAATTTAATTCTCTTGTAAATTCTTTCATAATTGAAGAACTTCTATCTTTGTCTTTTGTATTATCTTCACTATAAGAAGCTATATCTTCTATTAAGTTTTTTAACTTAAATTTTCGAAAAGAATTTTTTCTTCTATTGTAATGTTCTTTTTTTTCAACATTTTGACTATCAATTCTTTCTTTCTTTTTTCTTAAATATTCTATAAATATTTTGCTATTCAACACCTTGCTCCTTTGGAATTTTTAGACTTCTTAAGAATTTAGTTTCTTGGATCATTATTTAATATAATGTCTAACTTACAGATATATATATATATATATATATATATATATATATATATATATATATATAATTTTTTATTTATTTCTTAATTTCCAACATTTTTTTTCATACAACATTTCTTGATATAGAGTACTAAAGCAATGTATATCTTATTTTTATTTTTTATTAATATTAGATATTATTTCTTCTTTTTTTATTCTATTTTTTTAATATTTCTAATTTAATGTATAATATAGAATTTTTTCATATCATTTTTATTCATGGTTTTTAATACTCACAATAAAGTTGATAAGTTCTATTCAAAAACATTGCTTGTCTTTAATAAATCACCTTTATAAATTTTGTAAATTTTATGAATTTAATTACCAAGGATAACAATATATCCTCAGTATAGTTGCCAAATGAACATCTAGATTTTCATACCTCAAGAATCTCAAGTATCCCTTCTATATCTTCACATAAGAATTATCCTTGTACTTGTCTTTCATGACTCTTAGTTTTCTCAAAGTTGTTGATAATTTATCTTAGAAACTATCTTCAATTTTTTTGTCAATTTCATATTGTCTTCATACACCTATATCTTCATCAATTTTATCTTTTCTTTGTATACTTTGATCTAATCTTCACACATCTATATTTTCCTTACTTCCTTCTTGTCTTTATCTTCTCCAACCTAATCTTCAAAAAATTATAATTTTATTTCTTTTGACAACTCTTCACATTCAATACTAAACCAAAAGTATATGAAATGACATGCAAGCATGTTAATTGTAATTTCTTTATTATGTTTTTTTTAATAATAATAACATATCTTTGAAACTATTTATAGTTTTTTTATAGTAAATTTCTTCTAATATTAATTAAATATAATAAAATTAATTTATTTCTAACTACCATAACTATCAAAGGTGGTTTTAATTATCTTATCTTATAAACACATGAGTGGCTATCTTCTTTTCTTTTTCATACTCTTTTATCTTTTCTAACCTTATTTATACTTGTTTCTATAAGTTGTTTTTTATACCAAATTTTAATTTTTTTTTTCTTCTTTTATATTATTCTATTTTTTCTATTTTTTTAATATATCTTTTTTTATTAATTATAATTTCTAAGGTTAACATCATAGATGATCATTTGTTATCTTTTGGAGATGTTATTCATAAAATCTTTACTATAGAAGTAGCAACTAGTAACCATAATAGCTTTTTGATATTTAATATAATTAGATATTTTTTTAATTTAATCATTTTAAGTTTATTATGGCTAAAAAATATAATCTTCAAATAGATTGGATTAATTTTAGTCTTAATTTTTTTCAAAGTGAAATTAAGAGTTTTATCAATCAAATAAAAAATCAAAAGTTTAATATAACTAAATCCTTATTTGTACGCATAAGAATTTTTACATGGTACAAAAAAAAGATTACCTTGTATTATTTATGCTATACTTATTTTTAATGGTAGAAAGACTTCAAGTGGCATTTTAAGCCAATATTAAGATTATCAAGATATCTTTGAAAATAAAAATGTAGATGCTCTTCATGAACATTGTCCTTATAATTGATCAATTGAACTTCAAAAAGAAGTCCAACCATTATTTGGACCAATCTATAATTTATTGCAAATTGAATTAGCTAAATTCAAAAAATATACTAAAAAAAATTTGGCCAAGAATTTCATACGCTATTCAAAATTTCCAATAGAATCACTAATCTTATTTGTAAAGAAATAAATAGATTATTAGAGATGTGTGTCGATTATCAAGGATTCAACAAGATTACCATTTTAAGAATAGGTACACTCTACTCTTGATATCAAGACTTCTTAATCAATTAAATCAAGAAAAAATCTATACCAAAATAGATCTACAAAGAGCATATAATCTAATATACATTAAAAATAAAGATGAATGGAAGACTATGTTTCAAACTAGGTATGGACATTTTGAATACAATGTCATATCTTTTGAATTTACAAATATGCCAAAAACTTTTCAACATCTAATGAATGATGTCTTTTGAGAGTTTTTGAATGATTTTATTGTTTGTTATTTAAAGATTAGTGTTACTTAGACAATATTTTAATCTACTCTAAGACTACAAAAGAATATGAATTTTTTGTAATTGTGGATTTGTTTTAAGAATGGTATTATTATTTAGAAGGCACTTCAGGCCCAATCACCATTTATATACATCACAAGAACCTTAAATATTTTATATCAACACATATTTTGAATCATTGCCAAATTTTTTGAAGCATATTCTTGTCTAGATTTGACTTCAAGTTCACAACAAAGTTTGTTAGATGTTCTTTCTAGACAATCTCACCTTGTACCAAAAAAAGTATATATAAGTTTTGATCAACAACAGACTATTTTCTTAGAGCAATTTCATCTACATGTAATAAAAATAATATTAATTATTGATTCATTTTTTTAGTAAGTTTGATTAAATATATCTTTTAATTTTTTGTTCATAATATTAAAATAAAAATAAAAATAAAAATAAAAATCATGATGCTTTTAAGTTTAAATTCAATAATAATATATTTTATTTTGAATGATGATTATATATTTCAAAATATGAAGCACAATTACATATTCTTCAAACTCATTATAACTTCTCAATAACAAGACTTTGGAGCTAGTATCCAAAGTTTTTATGAGTTCTTTTCAAGATTCTAAAAGTAGATATAAAACTAATTTCAACCTTCTATCCTCAAACTAATTGAAAAACACAACATATAAATTAAGTTTTGGAATAATATTTGAGGTATACTACCAATAGGATGATTTGACAACTTTTTTACCATTGGCAAAATTTGCTTATAATAACATGATACATTCTTCTTTGCAATAAACACCTTTTTTTGCTAATTATGATTATTCTCTATAACTTAGTGCTTTTAATTTTTTAAAAGTTGATCTTATGGTAGAAGATTTTGTGAATCATTTATCTAAGCTACATACAATAATGAAAGCACAATTAAAAGAAGCTTAAGAACAACAAAAGATCAATGCAGATACCTATTGCAAAAAACAACCTCAATTCTACATTGGCAATAAAGTATAGTTACATTATTATAACATCAATACTATTTGTTCTTGTAACAAGTTAGATTATTGTAGATTTAGACCATTTCTTATATATGAATAAATCAATTTAGTTGCTTATCAATTACATCTATTAAAGTCTATGAAGATCCATCTCATATTTCATGTGTCTCTTTTTGAGACATATTAAATAATGAATTTCTTGAAAATAATACAAATACCATAGCCTCTTATAAAACTAGATTATAATTAAGAATACAAAGTGAAAAAATTCTTATATTTGAGATGGCGCCAAGTTAAGTTGGAATATCTTATTCATTAGCGTAGATATGATATTAGTGAATGCACATGGAAACCAATTAAGAATCTTGCAAAAGAAAAAGAGAAGGTCAAAGCTTTTCATCAATGAGATCTATCTAAACCAAGATGACAAGTCAAGCAAATCTTTGCTATAAAAGAAACAAAATTTAGAAAATATTGCATTTGACTTTCTACCCTTGTTTGTAGTTTCTATATATTTGTAGCGCTAAGGAGATAGAGAATCAATAGCAAGCAAATTTAACTCAAAAACTATTGTTTGTTGACTTATCAAACAAGACATTTTGATTGTCACACCCTTCAAGACAATATAATATATACAAAGACCTTTAAAAACAACATATTTTTTTATTGAATAAATGATGAAATACAATGTGTTAAGTATCACGATCTTAAAAGAGACTCTCGATGTTTGGTGATTTTATTGGATGTAGAAGCAACTCTTGATGCTGTTACAAATGTTTTCTTTGAAAGAAGTTATGAATGCCTCAAAAATAATTAAATAATAAGATGGACCTTTTGCCTTAGAATGAAATATTATCAATGGTTGAGAAAACCTATTAACTACCTTTAAAAAGAATAAAAATCAAAATATGTGGCAAATACAATTTATCACATCTTGGACTTCATCAATATGTAATCATGACTCTTTGTGGAACTTGATCTTAGAAGGAGAAGTAATATCACAAATATATATATTTATGCCAATAATTATTTAGATACTAAGAATAGGTAGAAATAATTAAAAATAGATAAATTTAATAATATCTTGTAGAAAAGCTTTCTAAAAGCTTTATAGATGTGGTTTCATCTTTATATGTATCTAAAGATAATTGGTAGGTTGAACACTTGGCCAACAAATTAGCCACATGTCGTATGTGTTGGTAACTTATGGTAGAAGCTAACCATGTTGCACGCATATAAGAAACTTACTTTGCAAATTAAGATAGGTGTCTTACAAATTGGACATGTGTTTGAAGTCATATAAAACGTCGCTACAAAGCTCTTAGTTAGATAGTATATATAGAAGCAAGAATGAAGCCTTCTTCACTCTTATTAACTCCTTTCTTACTTCTAATTTAGTTTTCAAGGATCTCTAATTTTCTTATTTTTTAGCAATAGCCATTTTAATTTCTTTTGCATATACATATTTTTTTATTTTCATTTATCATTTTTCATTGAAAAAAGTTTCACTTATTTATTTTCTTCAATCAAGTTTTTGTCTTTGACAACAAGTGGCTGCAAAATACTAATTGAAGCTTTGCAGCTCTATATATTATAGATGTTTTTACAATTTTGCTTCAACTTAAATAGACTAGAGACTAAAGCAAATCAAATCCAATTATAAGCTTATAACAATAGCAATAGTATTATAAATACATGCGACTATTGAAGAAGCTTAATACAAAGGGTTAAAAAATAGAAGTACTAGAAATTGACAATGGATGAGATAAGATAGATAGTAAGAGAGAGAGATGGGAAGTGTGGCAAGAAAACTATTCTAAGGTATATTTCTTACTCCTTTGTAAACAAAAAATTAACATTTTTTTTATATAAGGCAAAAAATGAGAGGCAGCCATGATTGTAAGCATAATAAAGAATATGATAAGCATAATGAATGTGGTTGGTTTTCATTGGTTACAAATTCAGTAGTGGAGAAATGAATTTAGAGGTCATCTTTTATTTTGATTTTTCTTTATGATGGTTAGGATAGATGGTTTGATTTTGTAAAATCCTAAATTTAATTAATATTTGTATATATATATATATATATATATATCCATACATGAATAAATAAGTTTGTTTGATAAAATTGAAAGAAATAATGTGGTACAATACAAATAAACAAAGAACAAAAGGTGGATTTGTTTGAAGATTTCAAAAATACAATAACTTTTTCATTGATTATAGTGATGTCCTAGAAGATGCTCCCGAAGATTCATGCTCACAAAATTCTTCGAATGTACTCTATCCTAAAACTTGGACTTTTAGGGTTACACAAACCTCGACTACGCTTCCGACCTTGAAACGACAAGTTAAGCTTCTCCTAGCAGTCGGCAAAAATCTACGAGATTCTTCTGCGAGTAAGCCACGGATTTGAATTGTAGGCTGTGAAATCGATGGCTTGCGTGAGAATCGTCGGTGTCTACACTGGTAGGGTCGATAATGCGGTGGACGAATCCCCGTTCCTCACTTGGAGCCCATCGAAGCGGATGACAAGAAATCTCGTTGGATTTGGCACCGAGAAGGTGTTGGATCGCCACCGCGACGATGACCACGCAGCGAATTGCACATCGATAAGGGAATGTTTTGTTGCACCTGAGGCTCGTACCTGCACATCGGCATCGCTGGAATTCGACGCTGTCCTGCTGATTCCACCAGTGAGGAAATCATGAAACTGGTTGTGTCTATAATTGGCGAAGAGGTGTGATTTTGCTGCGAGAGGGATTATGGGCAACGGCAATGAGGAAAGAGTTGTGTGGTCGTCGCATTTAGAGTTTTTTTGAGCGGGCGAGAGCGAGATAGAGGAGAAAGAGGGAGAATTTGGCTTTCATGGATAAAATGGGTGTTCTCGTTAGAAGCCCATTGCCGACGGGGACGAGCATGACAGGATGGTCGACTTCGGGGGCGATGATGTGCTCAAATTTTCAAATGGATTTGAAGAGATTCGCAGGTTGCAGAGGTTTAGGGTTTGGCAATTCTAATTCTAGGTGCTTGGAGAGTAGACGGCAGAGAATTGGAAGCCCGGTGCCATGGGATACTTGTGCGATGATTCGGAGTCGTCTGGGGAGAAGCGCTGCTGCAGTATGTCGTGCTTCGTCGTCCGTTTCCTCTAGTGCCGCCTCGGAATCTGTAGGACCTGATGGAAGTGACGTTTTGGATCCCAATGAAGAACTTCGGAATAAACCAGTGTGGAGTTATTTTATCCCCATGAGAAGAACCTTTCCGCTTATCGAGCCCTTCATATATACTGAAGTGGGATTAATTCTGCAGGGATGGGTTTGTACTGCAATCGCTGTGGGCGCACTGTTTTTGACTGTTCCGCAAATTGGTAATCTATCCAACTTGTTATCGAAGGGTGATATGCAGCAGTTGGTTCCAAAGGCAGGGGTGGTACTGACCTTGGTAATGGTGAGGTCAATTGCTCAATTTTGGCAGCAAGCGTTTCTGTGGGAAGCAGCTTTGAAAATTACATACAAGCTGCGGGCGCACGTTTACGAAAGAGTGCTAGAGCGAGACTTGGATTACTTCGAAGGTGGAAAAAGCGGTGCTGCAACTGGAGATGTTGCCTTTCGGTTGACAGCTGAGGCAGAAGATGTCGGTGATACTGTTCATTCCCTGTTACATGTAAGAGAAATTATGTGTCTCGCCTTAACCTATCAACCTTCGTTTGGGAATAAGTGCATGCCCGAGAGTTTTAGAAAATCGAGAAGCTTTGGAGTCCTTTGATAAATTCAACACGCTATTAGCATTGAGTAACAAATATAGAGTGTTATGTTTGTTGTTTTTGGACCTATATTTAAGTGCTCGTTAATACTCTTGTGGAATTCCTTAAGTCTTCACTTTGCCTTCACTGCAGTTTTCAAAGCTTAATGTCGCCAATATCATCACTGCCGATGCAATTTATAGTTATTTGTCATGATTCTAGTCTGGTCTATTTTTCTTTTAACTGGATAGGAAAGCTAATATTTTATGTAAGGTAATCTTATCTTAACAATTGTTATTTATTGAATCCATGTTAAAGTAATTGTATTTTTTCAAGTTCGGATTTAAGTAGTTACTGGACTTTGAATGTGCAGATGTTGGTACCTAGTGCGCTTCAGTTGGGTGCCATGGGTTTTCGGATGGTTTCATTGAGTCCGCTCCTTTCTATCGCAACTATATCAGTAAGTTCTTACAAACTTTGTATCCATCTACAGTAGATTGTGCAGGATGCGGATCTTTTCCAAAAATGTTTAGTCGCATCCTTCTTCCATCACGCTCCTCCGAAGTGTCAAGTGCAGCTTCATTCTAATTTGATGAATATATAGAATTGAATACATAATATCGTTGACTTCACATTGCAAGCACAACTTTATTGCGTTAAGGTCGAAATGCTAGTTCTGGTGATTCCGTTGCATACTTTTGTTTGAAAAGCGCTTTTTATGTTCAATATTCTAACATTACTGATTTATGAGAAATAGAGCGAGCTAATCGTATGTATGTTGACTTGGATTTTTCAGGTGATCCCTTTGATGTTTGTTGTTATAGCTATGTTGGGGGAAAAGTTACGACTTCTCTCAAAAAATGCACAAACAAGTATCGCAGGCATTTCAGCATATTTAAATGAGGTATCTAAAGGAGTTCATTAATACTATAGGATTTAGCTAATGACACTAATGTATCTTTGTGTAGATAAACCCTCTTGCATTGTTGCTCTGCATGCATGGTCTGCATTGGGCCATCGGGTTGGTTTTTTATGGCACTAAAGTGATGAAATTTTGAGATCTGCATAGACTGCTTGTGAGTCTTTCCGTGCTCAGAGATCGTCGGTTACGGGGAAAACTGTATTTGTAAGGCTACCAGAAGGTTCTTTTTGGTATCATTTTGTGCCAGGTTTCCATGTATCTTCTTGTATACTTTGAATTTGAATTCATTGCGTGTTCTTCTATGTTTAGGTTTTACCTGCAATGTTCGTAGTGAAATCGCGTGCTGCCGAGGCCTTTGAAAGGAGAAAATTTGAGAATCTTGCAAAGTCGGACTGGCAAGCACACTTAGGAAAGAAGAGAATGAAGGCTTTTATACCCGAGATTATCACTGCTGTATATGCAGCTACTGCTATTGCCCTCTTCGGTGTGGGCACGTGGATTATATCTCAGGGGAAATTTGATGGCGCCGGCATGGTGGCATTCGTGACATCTTTGGTCCTTTTGATTGAACCAATCCAGGTTACCTACTGGAAATATCTGGATCTCCGTCCCATTAATATCAATTGGCTTCATGGACTTGATGTTTCCAGATTAGACTTCTCTTGTTTTCTCTGTCGTGAGTCTATGCTGTAGATCGTAAATAGGTACTAATTTAGTAACATGCAAAGAAAGCACTCTTGCGATTTACATTTCCTATACAATTCTCATGTGACAGTTCACTTCAATCATAACGGATTTGCTTGGTTTGTCTGGAATCAGGCTATGGGCAAAGCCTACAATGAGTTGAAGCAAGGAGAACCAGCAATTGAACGTCTATTTGACTTGACAAATTTCAAACCCAAGGTTTAAATGATATATCATCCTAGGAGTTGTTGCGGCCATCTTGTTTCTTATGTGTCACGTATCATTGACTTCACTAGGATGATTAGTTTCCGAATCTGTATTTTTGCGTGGAATGATTAATCTCTTTTCGAAATTTTGTACACATTCCTTGATCTTAAACGTGAGATTTTATATCCTACAGGTAGCTGGGGAAGGGCGAACAGCAATATTGGAGAAGGTCGCAGGGGAAATAGAGTTCTGTAATGTTGGATTCCGGTACAAGGATACTTCTAAGTGGGTGCTGAATGATTTCTCCTTGAAAGTTCGTGCGGGAGAGACAGTGGCACTTGTAGGACCCTCTGGAAGTGGGAAAAGTACGTTAGCCAAGCTTCTGCTTCGCCTGTACGATCCTGTTCAAGGTAATTGATTTGTGGACTGGGCTGTCTTATTCGTAGTGATGGTATCGTCTACGACGCTTGATGATATGATTGTGTTTCTGCAATGTGATCTGGAAGTGTGGACGAAGTAATGGTGTTTTATAATCTCGGATTCATCATGAAGAAGTGCTTGTTGGTTTGCCATATGTCCAGGTTCATTCGGAGTGATTTCACTTGTACTGTCCATGTTTGCGTTGATTTAGATTGTAAACGTCTATTTCACTTCGATTGCTGTAGAGCTCATGGTTCTGGATGTGCAGGAAGTATACGAATTGATGGACATGATATATGCGATTTAGACATATGTAGTTTAAGGAAGCACGTTGCGATCGTTCCTCAAGAAACGGTCGGTTTGCTTCTTTTTGTTCTGGGTTTCTTTTTTTTCTTTTTTTTCTTTTTCTTTTTTCGTTCGTCTATAAAGTTTTAGTTTTGATATTGATATTCTTTGTTTACATCATGAGAATTTAACTGACACAGTTTATGGATGACAGACATTATTTACTGGCACCGTGGCAGAGAATATTGCTTATGGTGATATCAGTGAAACGCTTGACATGGAAAGAATAGAGGAAGCTGGACGAATGGCTAATGCTGACGACTTCATAAAGAATCTTCCAAATGGTTATTACACACACTTGGGTGACCGTGCTACAACCCTCAGTGGGGGACAGCGCCAGAGGTATTCCCTCTTTATTGTTGCATTTGACTTGTGGACTTTTGTCTCGCTTCTATTTCCGTCTCATCTTCTTCTGTCTATTTTCAAAATATGCTCCTTTACTGGCTCTCTTTCTCTTACAAGGTTGGATAAAGGAAGGAGCCAGTTCTAACTAGAAGTGTTGGGCCATTCATAGTAACATAGATGGTTATTATCGGTCACTTCACAATCCACTGATAAAATAATCATCCCTAGCTTGCATTGTGATTAGGTTGGCTATTGCTAGAGCAGTTTACCAAGGGGCGTCTGTTCTGATACTCGATGAGTCGACATCTGCTCTTGATACTAAGTCAGAGAAGCTTGTGCGTGAAGCCTTGGAGGGCCTGATGGTCGACCACACTGTGAGTTTTCCTCCTTGATTACGTGATTTCATGGTAATGCAACTATAGATGGCCAATCATGTTGATTTTTGATGCTGACTCTTGGAACTCATCTTTGTTTTGTTTTTTTGTCGTACGCAAGGCAGACTGATCTAAAATGACAGCCCGAAAATCTGATGTATCTATCAGTCTGAAATGTTATTATCTACATAGATAGATTATCTGATGAGAAGGTTGTGATACCTTTTTTTGAAGAGCACATACGTATCGGCAATTTTACTGATGATGGGATTACAACTTGCTTGTAGGTGATTGTCATCGCTCATCGACTCGAAACAGTACGACGAGCTGATCGAATTTTCTTACTAGATTCTGGCACGTTGGTTGAAGAAGGAACGCACTCCACCCTAATTGCAAAAGGTGGACAGTATGCGTCTCTGTTTTCCATGCAGGACAGTAATAGTACACTGCAGAAGATACCTAGCCAGACGTTTTGAGATGAGAATGAACCGTTCTTACAATTCAATGTAGCATAGACATGATTTGTATTTTTAAAAAATTTAATGATAGACTTGTAAGTTGATTGCCTTCAATACTTCAGACACATTTTGGATGAGAAGAGAAAAATTATATTGGTACTCAATATCAATTCATGCTTGGAGCCCCATGATCTGTGCATTTCATATCTTTTTTTTGGGCTAATGCCATATGGACAAGACTAAGACACCATGGGAAGAAATGAGTGTAGTATTAAAAAAAAATTAAATCATCGTTTGCCCTAAAACATTTTTTTTTTTATTTTTTTTGATCTAGTTAATCCTATGCATTGCTTAAATATCCAATATAATTATTCATTGAGTAATTAAATTCATGTTATAAATGTATTAAATTATTTTGTGTGCGAGCAACCTTATTGTCTAAATTGATAGAAATAATACTAATCATAATAACTATCACAAATAAAAATAATAATAATAATAATTACTGCAATAATAAGTTAATTTTGACTACTCTAGAATTTATTTATTTATTTTCAATTAGATCTATATAGTTTAGGATATTGCTAATGTCACCACAATTTTTGCTAATGCCATTACAAGTTGCCCTAAACTTGCATTACACACCACAATATACTTTATGGAACACTAAAAACACATTCATAAAAAATGTGCACTTTATCTACTGTGGTGCAGTAGCAATGTTCTATAAAGTTTATTGTAATATGCAACACAAGTTTAGGATAGCTTGTGATGGCACTAGTAAAAACTATGATGACATGTGGTGAATGACAAGTTGTGGTAACATTAGAAAAAATTGTGTTAGCATGTGGTGATGGCAAGTTCTAGTGGCATTAGCAACATCCATAGTTTAGAACTACTTCTCAATTATTTATAATAGAAACTTTTTTTTTTTTAATATTTTACTTGATTATTATATTCTTTTCATTGCATTGTTTAGAAATATGTAATTATCTTTATTAATATTTCATACAAATAGTCTAATTCAATTAAATAATATTCTATTGTATTTTTTACAAAAAAAAATTAATACAAATACCTATCATGACATGTTCTAAATATTGTATTGATTTTTATAATAAATGTACTATATACACTATATCTCTCTCTATATATATATATTATTTTTTTCTTTGTCCACAATGTTTATATAATAAATTTTATAACTAAATATGTCATTTCAGATTTATTATTCTGTGATTGTAAACATTGAGGTATTTAAGTATTTTTTTTTATTACACTGTATTTGGCTAAAGATACATGTATTTATGCAAAATAAATCCAAAACATACATAAAAATCATATGAAAAGAAATATAAATTTTAATTATTATTATAAAATTATAAATTTAAACTTTTTTCTAACAAAAAAGTAATGACACTCCCTCAGAAATATTAATTCACTGATTTTATCAAATTTTTTATATATAAATATATTTTCATTTTTGCAAGACATAAATAGGATATTTTCCAAAGTAACAAAATCCTGAAAACAATCTTATCATTAGCAACAAACTTATGTAATATTTTTTAAAAATATCAATAACTTTATTCAATATTTTATCCAAATGTATTTTTAATATATATATATATATATATATATCGAGAGAGAGGAATGATAAAGCAACCCAAACTTTTACTAAAGTGACTCACTCTAAATCATCATTGCACCCTTGCAGTCTTCATCCTTGTTCCCAATTGTTCCCCATTCCCAACCATTGTTAAGGTCAAGGGCAAGGAATGGCTTGGAACGGAGGCAATGGTTGGGAACAAGGACATGGTTGAAAGAGTACAATGATGGTTTAAACATATGGATGGATTTATTAAAAAAAATTGGGTTGTTTTATCATTTTCCAATATATATGCATGCCTAACACAAAATTAAATGGTAAATTTTCTTTATATTTTGGCCAAAAAACCAACTTATTAGAAATCATACATTAAAATTATTTGTAAAATGATAACTAGAAAAGATTACATTGACCAATGTTACAACACAAACAAACAAACAAAATTACTGATATTTTGTATCTGTATTTTGAATTTCAAATTTCAAGTATTTAAAATTTAATTAGCCTTTTCTGCCTAAATAAAGTTTGGAGATGTATCATGACTCCATACCATGTCATCCTTATTTCAAAATAATTTTAATATATATACTGAGAAAATAGAGAGATAACAACAATAATAACTACAACTTCACCATGAAAAATTTGAAAGAAAATAGGATTGGAAACGTTTCTGGTGATTTTTCTTGAACATTGCATTTGTAATATTTTTAAATGAATTATTTTCAAAATAAATCAATATGTAAAAGAGATTTTCTAAAATATTTCAAGTCTGCCACTAAAATCACTTCAATTTTTCAACTATCTCCACATGAAGCCTTGAAACAAATTCTGAGCATTGTCAGTGTCCAACAGAATCACACTTAAAATATCCCATACATTAGTCTGGGACGGAATTATTGGACTTAGCACTTGATCTTTAGTAACAACTACAGTTGCTTTTGTTAATCTGTAGTGTATTATTATTAACCAAATTTATAAATTTATGAAATAAAAAAAGTATTTCAAAATAAACTATCAAACTTATGTTAAATTCTTATCTTTTAAAAGTGAGTGTGTGTGTGTGTATATATATATATATATATACACACATATATATTTGAAGATTGGCCATTTGATTGAGAGTTCAGAAAATTAAATTATATTAAATTAAACACGAGTTTTAATATGATTGCATATTCATTGCAAATCAGCAATTCGTTACAAAAATGTGAAAATTTCTGCAATGGTATACTCGTATTGTCACAAGAGTAAACAAGACCACAGCAAACACTAATAAAATTGACATCTCTGCAGAGGAGTCAAATCCCTTTCAACCTGTGACTACAAGAACTGACCACCCACTTGGTGTTGTACATGCAATCTAACAAGTTGTCTGAGCTGTGATTATGCAGTCTCTGTGCAATCATTTTGAAAGCAAAAATTTAATAAATAAAATATAGAAAAACGCATGCAAAAGGAGGAGGGAGGGGGGAGGATGACAGGTCTTCACTGCTTTTTTGCTTCACTATTCTGTGAACCCGACATCTCCAGCCACAAATTGGCTCCTCCAACAATGAAAAGGCTGCACTTCCATCCTCCCATTAATGTATTTCGTGTCATTTTAATGAACCACACACAATCTCACGTTATTGCTTTGATCCGTTGCTGTTCTGATATGCCAGAAAGTGTGAAAACTGAAAATGGAAGGTCACACTACAGCTCTAGCTGGAAAATATCAACGGGGAAAGGTGGGTCCTGTAGCCATGTGTAAAACGACAAAACATCGTTTCTAAAAATACCCCTGAAAACTCATTTCATGGCGATCGTTCCCAAATATTCTGAGGACAAAACAAGGAGATGTAAAAAGCATGCAGAATATGCATGAATCTTTGAATCTACTGAACTGATTGAGAAGTGAGAAAAATCAGCATGGAAGGGTCAAATCTGATATCTGCTGCAGGTAGTCCATAGAGAGGGTACACAACAGAGTCTAAAGATATTACAACTGGAAGTACCATAAGTTAAAGAAACCTCAATTGCCAATCATGTCAAAGCGAGGTACATCCCTTATTGTCCACAAAAGAGCGTGAAACAGAAACTGATACGTAAACTATATTAGATGCATACATTAGAAATGTTACAGTACAGTCTATCAGATGTGTAGAAGTATGAAGTACATATATGGTTGTTAAAGCTACTCAACTCAAAATTGCACATAACAATTTGAGAAAAAAACAAAGACCCCGACCCCACAGAATCGGCTCTTAGTAAAGATTTTACAGTGGCAGAAGGAATATATAAACCTCGAAGACATAATGCGCTAGATAATAGCAATGTTGTATTGAATGTGAAACAGTTACAAAGTGTGTGTCTACGGTACAACAGTGCAGAGCGGCACACGTAAGATACATATACCTCCGGCACAATGCCTATCACCAGAAAAAAATACATCCTTTTCCTCCACCACGGCCAGCAGAAAATTGGCATTTGATACAACCTGGCTATAGTTGCTCTCCCACACCTTGGGTGCCCTCTTATTACTCATACATACCCTCTACCCTTCAACTGAATGGGGATAGCGATCCTGCAACAGCTTCTCTGGAGTCGATTGACACACTCACTACTCTGAAACCAACTGCATGACTGCGGTAGCCAGCACCATAATTTTGTTTGCAGGGCTCTGTTGTACAAGACCAATAGCTGCTCCTCCTCACCCAAAATACAGTTCGCTAGACAGTAGAGCCCCTTCCAAAACTTTACCCTGCTACCATTGACCGCCGTACTTTTTGTACATCCGTCATAAAGATACTAAATGGTTGATAACTGCACGCATGATGCAATATCAAATATATATCTCCTGCGTGTGCATCAAAATCAGAGCTACTAATAAAGACAGATTATGGTTCGTACACAAAATAAACCTTGCTCAGTGTCTTTATTCCACTAAGCAGATTTACTCCTTAACAAGGCTCAAAGGGATTGAAGTGTACAGAAAGTAACCACTGAGCCTCCAAGCAATGCTGGCTGATCACTTTTTGATGTTAGTGCGTGATAATATCCGCTTGCCATAAGGACTGTTGCGAAGAGCTGGCAAATAAGGTCGTATGGCATCCACCAACCCAGCATGCAGAGGCCCCTGCAATCATTGAGTAGGAATACAGATTATGAGCCTGGGCTAGGTGTCGCATTGATTCATACAAAAACTGCATTATGGTAAATGATCATATTGGCTACCATTTCAAAACAAACCTAGAAGATACATCAGAAAGCACGAATAAATCAAGATGAGAACATTTTCCAGGATTGAACTAAAAGCTCCCATAAGAACACACCTTGCACACTGAAAGAGCGGACTGAATGACGTAATTGGCATACTGATCCTGAAGCAACTGGCCTAGACGAGAACTAGCTGTCAGCTCCCGCACCAGGCGACCACGATTCTCCTCCATACCCAATTTAAGACACTTCTCAACCACATTACTAGAAAATTTTTGCATAGCCAAAAAGGCATAGCTGCCTTCTAGCCTAACCATCACCTCTGAAGTTGCCCATCCTTGTTTCAGGTCAAGGATGTACTGAACAACATAGTTTCTGCAGCATCGAACAAAGATTGAGAACATCAGCTCTTGTAGTGGTACCATACTTTGTGACGTATCTCTGTAACTGAAAGTGACAATAAATCGCACAAAAAAACTACAGAGAACATCATATTCCATGTGGGTGAAATTAATTGTCAACTGAAAAAAACAAACAAAAACAAAAGTGACGAACAAACAAACCGTAAATTCAGCAGTATGTACTGCCATGAGATCTAAATTAGTGCTTTATTGAGCAACTCAACAGCTTAAGCTACTAACCCATATGGATCTTGTGATAAGGCCAGAGCATTTGCAGCAATAACTGCAACAAGTCGTTGTTTCTGAGGAGCAGAAGCAAAATCTACGCATCGCTGCATAACACAGCACCCATGACGGTGCGTAGCGATCTCCACGCAATGTGCAGCAGCCGCATCAAAGATGAACTGTTCAATAGAACACCCAATATAGATGAGTACTGGCCCTAAAACTGACGAAAGCAGAACGCGATCTTCGTCAACCAAGATCAATGAACCGAACACTAACTAACCCATGCACAAAAGTCCACAACACCACCACGGACCTGGCTATCTTCGTGACAGAGTTTTTGCAAGCATCTCTGCACCACGTGATTGCCGTTCAAATCCTTGATCAGCTCAACGACCCCTTCAGTCAGGGCCGTAATAACCATAGTCACCTGCTCAGGAGACTTCAATGTCTCGATGAGCTTCTGCACAGCTCGAGTCCTGAAAGAACAGCGAACAAACATGAGTCCAAATTTGAATTGCTATCCTCAAAAAGCTACTACCAGAACGTTTGTAAATGAACTTAGAATGACAAACATTATTTAGACCTACAATCCTAATTCTCAAAACTAACTACGTACACCAAAACCCTGAGCGACTTACCCGTGCATGTTCAAGGATATCTTGACCAGCTCTCCATCCATGGTCACAACTCGTAAGATTTCCATTCGCTGGGACTCGTCGCATACTTCTAGTAACTTCTGTACCAGGTAGTTTCCGAATGGATCTTTCATCAGCTCTGTAATGTGGCCAATTATCTCATGGAATATTTTCTGCACATCTTCATGCCCACCCTCATCGAACTTCTTCTGCAAAAACCTACAACCGTGCTGATCCTTTGCAATCAGATAGATACGGCCCTCAACCTCTTCGAGCTTAGTATACTTCGGTTGTTGCTGTTGCAAATGATGGGCCACCGATAGTCCAGAATCGAATTCTACGTTTTCCTGAATAGCCCGATGAGTCTGCGGGTCTGCTATATATGGTGAGGGCATGTGGGCTGTACCACCCATGACAATGTGACCATTGCTGTAACCATTCGCATGCCCATTAGTCAATACATCTCCTTTCCTACAAAACACAGTGGAAATAGATGCCGAAGAAGACCCTCCATTACTCGCACGCGGACTTCGCCTTTGAAGTATTTTCTCTGGATATGCAGGCAGTCGTTCATCCCGAGACACAGTCGTAGACTGCCCACTTCGAGCAGCCTCTTTCAGGGATGCAGGAACTGTATGACATACTCTATTACTACCTCCGGATGGGTCATGTAGAAATGGACAAATATCACCGCGGCTACAGTAACCCTGATTATAATACCTGCATGTGCTGGTGGCAGGAGTGGTACGAGAACTTGCTGTTGGCACCAACCCCTGGGTGGCCCAAAGACCCTCTAACATTTGCTGCTGACGCAACTTCTGTAAAGCAACTTGATTATGCATAGAGCTCATTGTGGGGGCAATACCCCCCCTACCATACGTAGTCTGCTGGGCTTGCAGACTAGCCAAAAGAATCTGATTCTGGCGATCAACTAACTGTTGTTGGTGCTGTTGGATCATCAGACGCTGCTGTTGCTTCCTCTTCTCATCTTCCATCTGCGCCTCCATTTGCGCTTGAGCTTGTGCATACCTAATAGCCGCCATTTGTGCCTGGAGACGCTGAGCCTCGTATATAGAGGAAAAATCCTTGTCGTACAAAATTTGCTGCTGGGATGAAGGTGAGTAGAAGTCCGTAACAGGTGCAGAGGCAGCTTGGACACGTGTTGCCGCATGTACAGCTTCTAAGACTTCTGATTGCTGCTGTTGCTGCTGTTGTTGTTGTTGTTGTTGCTGCTGCTGCTCGTAGGGAGATGCAACAGCAGATCCATAAGCCTCCCCACCTCTCGCAGCTGTATAACTATTCAACCCTGGTGAACCCTGCCTCAATAACTTCTCGACGGCTTGAGAGGAGACCTGCGAAAAATCTCCCATGCCATTGTACAGGCCGTTACCAAGTGCATCAATTGCAGACGAAGTTCTCGGAAACAGGTCCATTGGAGGGGGTGACCTAGAGGTAAATGTCTCCAACGAAGTTCCGGATCCTGCACCGTAACCCCCCGATCCTACACCAAAGGCATCCATCTTTCCATAAATACCATTGGACTCTACAGAACCTTGACCAGTTTTTGCCATGTTCCCTCCATTTAGCCCAGCATTCGCACCATGACTCAGGGACAAACTGTCTCCTGTGTCATCAGGAATTGATTGCAATCCCCTACTGATGTTACCATCGAAATTCAAGTTACCAAAGGCGGACGTCATCTTCGGTTCGCCAAACATCTGATTTGAAGGTGAATTAGGGAAGTGATGAGCCGCAGCAGAATGACGATTAGGGGAGGGTTCACGCTGTTGTTGAAACATCTGCTGCTGCTGTTGAACCTGCTTCTGCTGCGCCTCAAGCTGTCGATGCTTTCGATGTCTAGTGCGAGGGCTGTCAAGTTGAAGTCCAGCGAGACTGTAAGAGAGCTGACTGGCCTTCGGGGAAAGAACAGGAAGGTCGTTATACAAGGCTCGATTGTCCATTGGTGGGGGCAGTTTTTTAGCCCCAGAGTACGACTTGTAGAAATCTTCGTATTGTTCGTCACATCGAATGTCAATGAAGGGTTTCACGGGTAGCTCATCCGGCCGCAACCCAAAATTATGTGCATCAACATTATGCTCATACATACGCTGCAGCTCTTCCAAATGAGGTGGAGCAGAGGTAGCTCGGGGGACCTCATTCGGCGTATCTGGCGAAGTGGCTTGGGGAATTTCATGCAGCAGTTGCTCGAACTCCTCGTCGTCTTGCTCCATCCTTCCAAAGCTTCAAAGGCCCAATAATTTTCTAAAAGATTCTCAAAGCTGTTTGTACTCCCTTCCCGTACTTCTGATCATCATCGGATACAAGATCACCTCTCGTAACGCTCGCTTGGAACACCTGAACAGAGGACAGGTGGTGTAGGCTTGTCAATTTGGTCGTTTCTAACTGATGCAGGGTGCATTAGACTCCAAATTAAGGACTGTCCTGCAATGTTAAGCAATTGCAAACAGCCGACGCGACTGACAAATCCAGACGACGACGTCCCTATGCGAGTAGAATCAGGTTCTCCCCGGTGGAAATCCCTAACGCGGAGAGACCGATGCAACCAGCAGAAGTACCGCCGAATATAACAATTTCAACGCACACATTGTCTCGCTTCTACTACGTATTGCGTAAGTTCACTACAAAAAGCAGGGTACGCGATGCAATTTTCAGCTCAATCGACAAAATCGCCAAACCAGGAACTACCAGGAGCCAACCGAACACGGTGCTACTCTGCTCTATTACAGTCAGGCAACCCTCGTCATCGAATAGTCGTAGGAGAGCAACGATTTCAAACATAATTTCAAAAATACACTCTAAACAATGCGAAACCACCCAGAGCAGACCAGAGTCTCCATCAATCGCGATTGATAGAGGCGGCACTTCAATCTAGCACAACCATCGCGCCACTGCATACACAACCGCAAGAAAAACCACTCAAACCCCCACTGCATCACATATCATTTTCAGCAGATTCCCTTCCTCAGTCCTCTCACCGCCCACGATCGGCCACTCCAACCTCTCCGATCAATTAACAAAGCCAAAACCTAGCCAATACAACTCGCACCTCGATGAAACTCCGGGTGACCTCCACCGACCTCTTCCTCACCCCAAAAATCACCACCAGCCCAAAATTCCGAGCCCAACCACCACTGTCATCACCTCAAATCAAAAACAAAATAAGAAACCTCGCAAACCCACCATCAAAGGTGAAATAAAAAGTAATGGACAGCCTAAAACTCAACCTCCGCGTTAGACCTCTCAGCCGCACTCACCTCCCTACTACTCCCTACTCATCAAATCCGTCCCCGATCTCGCCACCCTCGAACACACCTCGAGTCGTGCACGAAACAGAGGCCATAGCACCGTCCACGGCTGAGCATCCCCAATGGGCCGAGCCCACACAACAACCAGCACAACAATCAAGGACCCCGAAATACAGCACACAAGAGTGGGAAAGACGACGCCCGCACCATCGATTAATTACGACCGAGACCGCGCCATCGCAAGGGAGTGGAGCCTCTTGTCTGTGAAGGCGCAGAAGAGCTTGGACATGGTGGCTAGGGAAGCGAGGAGGAGAAGGGAGGGAAAGCCAGGCGGCGGGTGGTGACGGGAGAGGCCAGGCACACAAAGGGGGAAAGCGGGGGCTGGGGGAGCGAACGCGGGGAGGCCTGGAGTGGCAACGGACGAGAAGTGTAATGCTGATGAAGAAGAAGAAGACGAAGACGAAGAAGAAGAGGCAGCAGATGCAGCAGCAGTCCTGTGCGGCACAGAAATTGGGCGGCACATCACGGCGCGGCACGGCGAGTTCTTCCCGTCTGTGCAAATGCAGCAGCGAACGGCGCCATTGCGGCTCTCACACCCTGCTCGTCTCGCTCACGTCACCAAAATTCATGCTTGGCTGGGCTGCTCCCAGCGGCGCCGCGCCTGGGCTCCCGGACGCCCGCGCCGTGATCAGCGCGGCACAGCGACTGCCACCAGGGTCGTGACGAGTAATAAAAGAGTTCAAAGGGTACGTGCTCGCCACGACGTTCCCCCCCCCCCCCCCCCCAATCCCTGCTTGCTTCATGCACTCGGGGATGGGAGTATTCAATTCTCTGGGGCGCCGAAATTGGTACGCAGGGAGGGAGGGAGGGAGCAAGCAGGGCAAGCAGGGGCCCGATCGATCGATCGCGGAGTGACGGAGGTGCCCCACCTGTCGCAGCCTCGCACGTGACTCGGGTTCTCCGCTTCATTCCCTCCTCATCCTTTCCTGTAGCTTCTGATTGATGGGCATTCTTTCAAAACAAGGCTACTACCATGGTCTCTGTGCGCCTTCTCGCTGCCTCGCCTGCCTGTTCGTCATTCTTCAATCAGAAGAGCTCGATCGCAGCAGCTAGACTTGGGAAGAATCCTGTATAATCTCACTGTTTGCTGCGAGGCTGGTACCACGGTACAATCCCTGACCCCTGTGGTGGCTCCCTGTAGCTGCTGCAACAGTCTCTCTGCATTGCACTGTTGCGCGTACATTAACTTCCGCGTTGTCTTCTTTCTTTTCTATTTTCCCACAATCGACAAAGAAATCGATCCGAGTCGACTACGCCGCATCGGTGCCTCCTTGGGGGAGGGGGATTTTTATTTCTGTTTGTTTATTTTTATTTTTTTGCTACAGCGAGAAGGCATCCGCAATGGGGGGCTGGAGGAGGGACCTGGGTTTTAGGGTTTGCGGAGAGAAGCACCCACCCACCCACCCATGAGCAGCGAGTGAGATGCGTTTCTTTCTGCTGCGGAAGAGAGTGTGATGATTGTGGCGCCTGACAATATCTGCCTTTTGGCCTCTTCCTCCTTTTCTCCGCTTCGGTCTCCGTGAAGACTCGTCCTCTCTCCCCCCCTCTCTCTCTCTCTCTCTCCCTTTCTGTTTTTTTCTTTCTGTCTGTTTGTCTGTCTTTCTCTCTTCCGTCCTCTTCTGCTCGTGTCACTGTGGTCGTAGCCCCTCTCGAGTCGTCTCTTCTCTTCTCTTCTCTTCTCTTCCATCCTCGCCTTCCCTTTTTGTGCGTAGGTCTGGGCGTAGGCTTTTTCCCCCCTCCCTCCCGCTCCCCCGTGCCCTGCTGCTGCTGCTGCTGCTGCTTTGTTGCATTGTCTGCTACGATTGCAGCATCAGGGCAGTAGCGCTGTCCTTCCTCATGGCCCTAATCACCCTCAAAAAGCCACTTCTCAGCAGTTAATGCAATGGCGTTGGCATGCACGTACTCCAACACCACCTTGTATCTCTTTGTATGTATGTATATGCCACCGCGCTGCTGACGACGTAGCCCCCACTCAGGTGAACCAAATATACTGCCCACTCCGTCTATCCATCTATATATATATATATATATATATATATTTCTTTCTACCTATCTTATGTCCGTTCGCTTCTTCTTATCACCATGCCAATATATATTCTTCACATCCCATAACTCTATCTAACAGTCACTTCAGTGATAGGGCTGAGACTTAGATTCAAAAACCTTTGTAATAAATGAACCTGTTGGCAGGTGACATTATACCAAGCCATGTATCCAATTTTACTGCGATGGTTCTGCAGAAAATGAATCCATGGGTGAAGGTCAAACTCAAAGTTTGTCACTACAAGCTTATTTTGATTCTGGGTTTTTTTTTTTTTTTTTTTTTTTTTATTTTTTTGCTAGAATGTATGAAGTATTTATTTTACTTGTGAGTCTCTTCTATGTGAAAAAACGAACTAAGCTGAACTAGAATTCAGACCAAACGTTGGAATTTTTGCGGGTATGAAGGTGTATTTTTATACGTGGTAGTTGTACGTGTAGGAATACTGGAAACCTGTCTGAACAGATCAGCAGAATAGAGTGAGGTTGGTGGGCCCGTGATTTCCAGATTCAGATTTTGTCCTCTTGGCTGATTCACCCATGTTTGAATTTATCAACATGTAGAGTATTTCAATTACTGTTTATAGATTTTTTAAAAGTGCTTGCTATAATTCCAATAGGGCTTAATATCATTCTTTAACGAGGTAGGGTAGATTTACAATTCACAGCTTCGTTTGTAACATGTTTCCAACAATTGTTTGCAAGGAACACCTTGATAATTTTATGAACGCTTTGTTTCATTCTTTTAATGAAAAATAAATTAAAAGTAAATAAGTAACACGAAATTCAAGGTTATGATATTCAAACAACAGAGGAGGTTAACCCTTTTATTCACATATAAATCGCAACAATAACAAACAATTGTATAGAGATGGTGATCAATTTACTTTTGAGTGATATGAACTAACTCAATGTAGGAAACCCTAATTTTACAAGCCACCAAATGCATGCTTACTATAGCAAGTGATTTTTAATTGTAAAACAACATACTTTCTCTCATTCTTTTTAGAAAAAATGCATGGAAGACAAGAGAACAGATAATAGAAAAAGAAAATAAGATAATTTATAAGCTAATGTCGGTCAAATTTGCATATTTAATAAATTGCAATATTTTATCATGACTGTAAAAAAAGAAATTAAAAATTAAAAATTAAAACGATCATTCCTTTAAATAGTCAAAGAAAGGAATAATGTGAGAGAGAGAAAAAAAAAAAAAAAGAAAAAAAAAGAGGTGGGTTTCAAAGTCAATTAGAGCTAAGCATCCTTTCCCTTTGACAATAGTGAGTTGCATTGTCAGAAAAGTGTGCTTTCTTCATAAATAAATAAATAAATATTTAAATATGCCTTGAGAACAATAAATAAATAAACAATTAAATAAATAAAATCAGGATGTATGGTTGCAACAATACCTTTTTTTCTGCCTTTTTTTTTTTTTTTTTTTTCTCTCTCTCCATTATTTATCTATAATATTATCAATAATATGGAGGTGGAGTAAATTGATGGCAACTTAATGGGTTCATAATAAAGAGTTTGAAGAAGCAAGAATGAAAGAAACAACTGCAAGGAAGGAAGTCACACAATGTGCATGTAGGAATGTAAACCACACACGATGCGATATGGACGTCAACCCCACTCATTTCATCCTCATGGTGACCCAAAAACAAAACAAAACAACAAAAAAAATTAAACAAAAAATAAAACATGGGTGAGGATGAAGATGATGATAAGAAGTGATGTCCTTCCCATTCCCCACAATGCAAAGGAATGGGATGGACCCATTGCCCCAATGTGGACAGATACAAAACCTCCCAAAAGGAGCCAAAACCCTAGTTGAACATGTCTCCTCTTATCTTTTCCCAAACCCTAACCCTAATCCTAAATTCAATGCTGATAATCCATGTTTGCCGTAGCATTCCTAATGGGCTGGACCTCCCAGGCCAGTTCCACCCCCTTCCCTCCACAGTTCAGTTGCCATCTATTTTGTCCCTTGCAATTGTGATGAAAATTTACAAACATGCTTATTTATTAGCTCTAATTTAAGACCTGAGGTCTAAATTACTTTATTTTATTTTATTTTATTTTCGCCCCTTGTATTTGTACCATATGTGGTTTCATAAAATGTGCCATTAATTTGGATACCATGATATCATATAGTAGCATAAAAAAGTTCAATCAATCAATCAACTTTGTTGCAAATTTCATTAATTTTACACATAATTGAAGCTTTGTCATTTTGGATTCAAAACTGTGTACTTGCCATGTTTCTCATGACGTGATTATTTTATCGATTGTAATAACTTTGATTACAATCAAGCTGATACAGAGTTTTAAGTGTTGATACTAAAATATGGTTAAAATTTACAGTTTAACAACTTTTAGAAAGTGTAAACGAATATCTAAATTTTATTTGGCTAACAGATGGTGATTTGGTTTCTGTGGCGATAACCCAAAATAAACTATTTCAACCTTTTAATATTTATTGATCACAATTATAAAAAATTACAACTGTTCATCTTTTTTCAATTCCAAAGCACAAATTTGTTACTTTTAAAAAAGTATATATATTTAAAGATTGATATATGCACATAAACCTACTCCCAAATTAAGTCATAAATGTTGTTGTTCTAAATTTGCACCACTTTTGGATACTTTTCCCTTTTACTTTACAAATGTAAGGCTATACATTAAGGCTGAAGGGCATAAAGATGATGATAAAAAGATCTTCAGGAGTTGTTATATTATTTAAAATCGTAATAGAATATATTTTTTTTCAATATAAACTTCAAAAAAAATAACAAATAAAAAAAATCTTTTCCTACTTATTAATTCTATGACTTTTTCTTGTTGTTTGAAAACTTGAGAATTGAATTTCGAAAGTAGCAAATATTTTTCTATAATTATATAATACACTGATAAGTTTAACACATGCCTAAAATTTTCATTATTTTCCTTTTGAGATATATGACTACTTGGGAATTGATTGTGTGTGTACATGTTTAGCTTGATACCATCTTTAACAATTATATATATATATATATATGTTAAACAATAGTAATTCCATAAGATATAATTCCAACATTCATTGAACTATGTGACGATTGCTTCAAATATATACACATGACACTCTAGTAATTACAAAACTCAAAAGAAGTTATAAAAATTAGTAATATGTTGAGTAGTTGGAAGCTTCAACGTCCGTTGAAACAGAATTGAAAAGTAAAAATATTTTTGATATATTTGCCTATTTGAAGTAACTTTGTTTGTTTTTTTCTTTTTTTAACAGCAGCTTATTTGAACTAAATTCAATGTATGATTAAGATTAAATATATATAAATATAAATATAAACTAAACTGAAAGTAGAAAACTTGATTAAAGTACAACAATTGTATGTTTTCAACATATGAGATGAAAAGAAAGAAAAAATACGAATACCAAGGATTATTTTCTTAAAATGTAATATATTGGTTTTTGTGAAAAAAAGCTGAATTTATGAAGTAGGCAACAATCCACCATAATATAAAGGAACTGATTCTATGTCTCACAGGCAAAGTTATACGGCCTTTATCATCAATTATAAATGTTGTTTGATAACAAATGTTCAAGTCCTTCTTATGGTTTAACAAAATAATACTAATATTGTATAGGTTGTTGCTGTAGTACCAACTCCTTGTGCGATTTGAACTTATAATTTAAATAATAATAAGTAATATACAAATTAAAAATTATTGCATGTCTTTTATGTAAACTCCATAATGTTTGCATGTACAATTATTTTTATTTGTACTTGCATTGTAAAAGTCGCATGGAATTGAAATGGCACATATTTTCACTTGCATTTTTTCAGTCTATCCTTCAACTGTCAGATCTAACGAACATTCATTTACCGATTCACATACATATATATATATACATATGGCTTACATATATGATTTTTTTTTATCATCGATGTAAGCATTCTTACTTTACAAATGTTTCCATTTTTCTTACAAAATGTTCCTCTCTGTTTGATTGTATCTGTAATTACGGAATCAACACCAATCAAAACACTGAGCATGCAAGAATTACAATAACTCCTAATCAAACAATCATCGAAAAACGCACCATTTCCTCTCCAGAATCGTCGATAAACAATCTTTTCTCAGAATACACTGATCTCACTTACTATTAAAGGCGTACTAACACAATATCAAAGTGCAGGGATCCATGTCACGTCGTCGACATCAACGATCCAAACGAAAGCATCGGATGTCAAAGAATGGAATGCCGTGCACGAGATGAAGGTTGCGACTGCGATGCAATCCAACACTGGTGACTGATCCCCCTTTGCACTGTATTTAGCATTCAGGACCGAGGAGGTCCAGATGTGGCGTCAGCTCCTGCACCGCAATTAGGAAACACCAAGAGATGGATCCACTCTCAGAGGACGGTTGCATGGATCTGGTGCCAAGCATATGGGTTCTGGTGCACAAACACTTGTACATCGAAGCGCGAGATTGGTAACGGTGTACCTCCAGTAAGGTTATTCCGATCGTGCTGTGGTTACTGATCGAATCACGGACGTAGTCTACGGAATGCGTCATGTTTGTGTGAGTGGGAAAGCCGGGTTAGCGAGTGCAGCGGTATAGAAGCTCCCCAAATCCATTGTCTGCACATACCCGTAACTGGAGAAGGAGAAGTTACGCTGCAAGCACTGTAACCGCCTTCAACTGATTGCAGTTTAATAGATCGGTGAACACAAATCCTTCTCCTGCATCTTTCGATGCTTGTGCTCTAAGAGTGAACTACATTCCCACGTTGCTGATGTCAACTGCAGTTTGTTACGGTGCTCCGGAAGTAAATCACTTTTTCAAGAAGGACCTCACTGCTCCCGTCTGCGCCGCGCTCAAGGGGTCCAACACCACGCACTACCGCATTTCTGGATCAGAAATGCTCTTGGACACCAATGGTTCCTGATCACGAACAATCAAACCGAGTTTTATCTACGCTCCGCTTGGTCATTGTCCAGATGGGGAATGCAATCTAGCACTTGCAGACTCTAGCAACCGAGGCTTAATAAAAGGCTCTATAAATCGAAGTCTAGGGTATGAAGAGTACCTAGAAGGTCATGCGAAAGGCGAACCCCCAACCGGTCGTGGATGTGATCATGTCCCACTACACACCTTCGGTGCTGTCAGACTCGAACTCTGCCACCCTGACTACGAATCCCAATTGTCCAGAATAAAAAGATATCTCGACAGGAGGCATAAGGACAACAACCACCTACTCCTCTCAAACCGAAGATCATCGAATGCAGAATAGCACTTCGATCACAACATTCGACTCCGTAATATCAGGCCCACTTAGATCAGACTGAAATTGATAGTTTATGGCCGAGTGCCTGTTCTCGGCGCTTGAATTACGGCGCCGCTAAGAGATTGAGACGATTGGAATCGGCAATGGCGAGAATGTGGTTTATAGAAACGGCAGCTTGCGATCGAGAGTGGGGCGTCACCGTGAATGATCTTCGCCGGGTGAGCGAATTCGAGTGCCGCAGTAGTGACGCGTCCACCGACACGAAGCATTCGGCCGACAACTGCAACCAGTCTGGTCTGTAAGGCATTCCTTGCATTTATTTAATTTCATGACACTTTTTCTCCACTCTGTTACTGCGTGAAAAAATCTCTCTCTCTCTCTCTCTCTCTCTCTCTCTCGCTCTTTATATATATATATATATACATACATATTTATAATAGGATAAAGAATGGTTTGAGACTGTCCACTTAAATATTTATTGGAAGTGTTAAAATCAAAATGAACAAACTGGGAAAGTAATGTCCAGATTTATATTGAATTCGAAAATTTATAAACAAGTTTAATTTACTTTAAGTAAACATCAAGGATTATTGAATATTTCTAAGGATTCTCATTACAAGAGCATGAGTGATGTATGAAGGATGAATCATTGAATGGTCTTTAATGCAAAATTTAATTTGAAAACATAATTTCCTCAAAAACTAATCAACATTAACATAATCACGCAGCAATTATGTTTTGGTTATGAAATTAGTCCAGGTTGAATTGAAGAATTTTAGTTTAACGATGAACATTAACATCACTACATCAAATTGAATGAGGTAGAAATGATCCAGATATTCTCACAGATTATAAATTCGTCATTCCAAACAAATTAACTTCATGCTTTGAGGAGTATGTGAATCTAATAATATAAATAGTGAAGCTGAACATCAATCCCCTTTTTCATTGAACAACACAACCAACATTCTGCAAAAAACGGTGTGTAATTAGGCCTTCCAATGTGTAATATTTCCATGATCACCTGCTGGATCCAAGCCAGGCGACTGTTTACACTGGCATAGATTTAGATAATTGCTCCATCAAACTTACACTGTTTATGGTTGCATAGCTTTTGGAGTCTGATAAGTATAAAAATATGGGTACTGTGTGATTCTCTTTAGGCATCGGCAGAGGGGACAGACGACGCTTTGATGTGAACAATTATGATGCGCAGTTTTCACTCTTGATGGACTAGTGAGATGTTGAAATTTTCAAAACAATGATTGTTAATATGGAACGGTTACCTGTATTGTGAATTCGAAGGTGTACGAAGTTTAATCTTGACTTTCAGCTATTAGATGAGTTTGACAATGGAAGGAAACATGTTAGTAGGTGAAGTGGAATCCAGAATTAGTGGTGGACATGTAATGCATACATCTTGAACTTTGTCATGAAGTCTACTTGTTCAATTTGAAAAAATGAAAATCTAGTTGAGAGAATTGAGTTTAAATCCTTCTTCGCTAAAACCTAAATCCATTCATACCATTCAACGCAGGTAAGGCACTAGCGAATACAATCAATGCTCTCAATGGAATCCGCGAACCTCACCGAAACCGCGGGAAGGGTGGTGATCATCCCGTACTTCACAGCGTCACCAGCACAGGAAACAGCTGCTTCTTCAAACGCGAATTCCATACAGAAAGGAAACACCGATGTGGCACATTTCCACAACAAAGTCGAACTATGTAAAGGTGGACGCGATGGCGTCGATTCTACCCCACTCACGCGATTGATACAATCAAAGTTGAAGATTGCTTGAGCGCAGAAAATCACACGGACACATCCGAAAATCGACGAAGAAGTTGAAGTTTACGATTGATCATGCTTAAACTCAGCCGTCCAATCTGTTCTATAAGTGACGTCGCAGACGATAGAGATTGACCTACTAACTCTCCGTCGCCGCATGCACAGCCACACCGACCACGGTCAATCTTCGACCTCCGTATTCTTAAATCTCGAAGCACTCCAATCCTCGCTAGATCCGGTAATACCTCTGAAGACAGGTAAACGTCAGGAGCATCACAGTTCGAGATGAACGATGGAAAGAGGCAAACAATTACAGGATTAGGAAAAAGCAAGGGGAAAAGGAGTATAAAAACACCAGACAAGACCGAAACAGTCGATGCCGAATAATCGCATTAAATGGTGCTACAAGCCATGAGGCGCCGAGATCCCCGCCAGGCTGCAAAAGTCGGAGGCTACGAAGATGGTGGAGTCGTGGAGGAGGGGCTTGACTTCGGTGCTCCTCAGGCCAACATGCGTCGCAAGCTGCGGGTCCCACCGCAACACTGGAAGTTTATACTCTATCACCACCTCTTTTCTAAAGTCCCAGTGGCGGCGAATGAAAAAAGCAAAATAAAAAAAAATAATAAAAACCAGTCAGAAACAGAGAAATAAACAAATAAATGGAAAACAATATGAAGAAACAACGAAAAAGCGTGAAGGAAACAGCGCCATGCACGCCTGGTCAAGTCGTGTCCGATTCTTCTCCACCGAATGGCTCCCTCGCTCCCTTTCTCTCGCGTGTCGCGTCCTCGATTATCGCAACTCATGCGTGCTGCGTGCCCTCGTGCTCCTCCGGCACCCATCACCACTACTCCGTTTCTATCTGCGCCTCGCTCATATTTTAGGGTTTCGTGATTAATTTTAGAACCATTGTCTATTTTAAGGTTATCGCAGATATTTATGAGGAGTCGTGCCTATTTGCAGTCTTGGTGTTGTTTCTCGCGTTTCGGAGGTGTTTTAGGGTTTTCAAATATATTTTAATTGTTTGAGAATTTTGTAGGGGTTTTGAGTATATTTGTTGGATTTTGAAGGAGCTGATTTTTTAGTTTTCAAGGATTTTGTATGGATGGCTTTTGAGTTGTTTCAACAACGTTGGAGAATAATCAACTTTTGTGTTTGTTTTCAATTGTTTTATTTATTTATGTGGTCTTTAAATGTAATTTTAGTAGGTATTTTATTGTTGTAATTATTTGTCATCTCTGTTTTCAAAGTGTTTGTAAGATTAAAAAAAAAAAAACAAAAAAAAACAAACAAACAAACAAATAAACAAACAGACATCCACTTTTAGTGATTTCTATTTGGGTGGTCAACATGTTAAGTGAGAAATTCTTAAATGTGCAAGATCTTGTGACAAAGTTTAATGCCTAATTTTGTTATTTGTTCAATGAATAATATTTAGTTATTTTGCACCAACAACTACAAATTAAGTTTATAAATGATGCTCTAAAAGTGTCACACAATTTTAACTTACAACATCATCCTGTGGTTGAACAATAAAAATATCCTATTTAATTCACATAAATATTTTACATAAATAAATCATTTGTATATAATTCACATAAAAACGTAAAAATATAAAAATAAATTAAAAAATAATTCACATTAATAATTCATATGTAAAAATAATTTAATTCATGTATAGTGCTCCATTGTTAATTAATGTCATTTGTTGCAAAAGAAAAAGTATTAATTATCAAAGATTATTAATCATTAAAAGTGATATGTTGAAGCAAGGATGGAAATCATCTTTGCCAAAGCCCTACAATCTAATTTGTTTGCTTCCAACATGTTGTCTTATCCAATCATGTGCTTCCACCTTGACAGCCAAATGGCATTACATCATCCAACCATGTATAAGTACATACATTTTTTAATTTATAAAAGTTATTGAAAATCTCAGATTATTAATTACACACTCTAGAATATAATTAATCTCAGGTTATTAACTTTTTCAGATTATTAATTATACACTATAGAATATAATTAGTTTCCAAAATTTGATTAATTATTAAAGGATATTAATATTTAAATTATCTATTATTAGAAAAAGCACTATATATATTTTAAAATATTTCTTCTTATATTTAGGTCTTCCAATGTTATCATCTTCAATTTTACAAACAATAACTATAATTTTATATACAAAAAAATTTAATATATACAGTAGTATTTAATAAAAAAATCAACATTTGTGAATATTTCTTTAATAATATAATTTATAAATATATTAAATACTTTACAATTTTCTTTATGAAGAATGTTTAAAACATATTTAATTTAGGTACTTGTAATTTTAATATCTTTGAAAAATAATTTTGACTTTAAAATTATTATTATTATTATTATTATTAATTTTATAAGCAAAAAATTTAATCACATATTTATATTTGATATTGCATCGAAATGATTTACAAGTCTTATTATTCTATTACTAGTTTTAAAACTATGTTTATTTCTCTCTATATTTTCATATTGTGTTAGAAATTTTATTTTTTTTATTAAAAAAAAGTTAGATTTCATTATTTTATTTACAATTCTTGTATATTTATATAATATCCAAAATACTATATAAATATGTATTAATATTTATATTACTAAAAATAATTATCATATCATTTACCAATGCTTCAATTAAATACTAACAATTGCTATGATTAACCAATTCAACATATTCTACATGTATATAGTTTTAATTACTAGTTAAAATATAAAAATATATTTATTTATCAAACAGTAAATTTTAAGATTACAATATATTAACATTTTTACTTGATTAATCAAAGAATAAGAATAAAAGATCATATGTACTTAAGATCATAAGATAATATTATTTTATATCATAGTAAGATAATAATATAATTTTTTTCTTTACTATTACTATCTAATTCAATTTCATAGTTTGTTTTAATCTTTATAAAATTTTTATTGATTTAATATAATATCATAGATATAACCAATACTAATAATTACTTATATAATAAATATAGAAATAATTAAAAGTAGATAAATTTGAAAACATCTTATGGAAAAGTCGTTTAGAAGCTTTATAAATAAAGATTTGATTTTTTATATGTTTGTAGGTGATTGATAGGTTGAAAACTTAGCCATATGTTGTACATATTAGTGACTTGTGATGTAAGTTGGCTATATGGGACATATATAGGAAACTAATCTTCCAAGTTAGATATATATTTTGCAAGTTGGACATATGTTAGAGGTCCTATAGAACATTGCTATATAGCATTTAATTAGATAGTATATATAGAAGAAAAAATAATGACTTTTAGAATTTTTACAATACAATTCTTATTTTTAGTCTTATTTCAAGAGTCTCTAATCTTCTTGTCTTTCATAATAACTTATATAGTCTTAATATTATAACATCTTTGGATGATTATCTATTCTTTTCTTGTGACACAAGAGTGTATTGATTCTTTGTTTTTTTTTTTTTATTCATATTCTTAATAATTTGAGAAGAATGTTAATTCACTATTTTTGTTTTGTTTTAGACATGAATAAATTACCTCACTATTTGATTCTTTCCTTAAAGAGATTAAATGTGCTTCTTTGTAGAAACTTTCATTTGATATTAAAAAATACAAATTAACTTTTTTTTATCTGACTTGTGGATTTGTTAAAGTTGTCTATTGAAGAGATGGAAGGAAAAACAATAGATGCTACATTTGACAAAAGTGAAAATAAGTTTGTAACTATCGCAAATTTTCATGAGCTTTTCAACACTTTTAGAATAAAAAATTGATATATTAACAAAATTTATTATTAAGATATTATTTATAAACCTATAGTAGAAGTCAATAATAATATTTGATATCTATGCCAAGAAATTGTATAGTTGAAAGAAGCAAGTAAATCAATCTTATAATTGAATCCAATAAATTTTTTTACTGTAAGTATGACAGAAACAATAATTAGTATTCCAAGGAAGTCTGATAGAATAAGATCAAAATTTTGAGGATTTCTACAAAAAAGCAAGTTCTATCTAAGATTATATCCTTTATAATATTCTAATAGATTTACTCAAATTATATTCATAGATACATACCTACCTAGAAGTGCTCTTTATTAATATCTATCTTGAATGAAAAAATGATTTATAATTTTTATATGATCTAAATTTATTCTTAAATTTTTTGAAGGTTAAATTTGGAAAATTAATATAAAATTTAATAAAGACAAAATTCTTGTGTTTACATTAAAGATCACATTTAGCAATCAAATATGTTGCAAAATTGCAAAATCTTGTTTATAACATGAATTAAAATAAAAAAAAATTATTTTATCAATAAATTTTGATATAGATTAAAAAATAGAGTCAAAAACTTATTATTATAATTCCAAAAGCAAACTCATTAGAATAATTTGTTGCATAAGCCATTACATGCAACAATTGACTTTTTGAAAGATACCAAAAACAAAGCTTTAATTGAAGAACTAGTCAAGTCATAATAACAACTCATAAGTTTTTAGAAACTTATTTATTAAAACATGACCTTATATAAATTAATACAATATGTTTTAAATCTCTCATAAAGTAAAATAAATGTGACATCATAAAAAATGATTCTACTAATATTAAAAAGAATCTAAATATACTATTCAACATTGTCTAAAAAACAACATAATTATAAAATGAGAATAAATGGTAAACTTCTCTATATAGATTTTTATTTAAAAAAAGTTTTAACATCCAAGATTAATCATAATATCTAAAACAATAAACTTTTTACAATTATGGATTTATTTCAAAAATGGTGTTATTATCTAGAAGATGCTTTTAATCTAGTGATTATTTATACAAATCATAAGAACCTCATGTATTTCATATCAACATATATTTTAAATTATTGCTAAGTCCATTAAAGCATATTATTGTCAATATTTGAATTCAAAATCACTTATTAACAAAGAAAATAACAAGGTTTATCAAACACCTTTTTTAGATGTTTTTATCTTATACTAAAAGAAGGAGATGCAACTTTTAATCAACAACAAATGTTATTTTTGAAGTCAAAGCAATTTCAGCTTTAAACAATGAAATCAATATTAATTGTTGATTCCATATTTTTTTTAATCAAGTTTAATCACATATGTCTTTGAATATTTTTGTTTAGGGCATTAATAAAAATTCTTCTAAATCTCATTTTATTTTTAAATTTGAGTTAAAAAAAAATCTATTATATTTCAAAGAATACTCATATCTTGAAGAAGGTAAAAGACAAATACATGCTCTTCAAGCTTAATATATTTTTTCAATAATATGACATTTTAAAATTAATATCTAAATATTTTTTGTAACCGTAAAGGTAGAAGGCGATGAAAAACTTTATACAATCATGTGATGTTTGTTTAAGATCAAAAACTCATTGTCACTTTTTTTGCCATTATATATATTAATACTACCATAGTCTTTTGTTTCAATAAATTTTATAATAAATCTTTCAATTTTAAGTTCTTATTACTCCATACTTGTGATAGAAGATTATTTCATCAAGATGTCACATTTTATACTATGTAAAAAAACTAATACATATTAAAAAAACTACAAATTATTTTTTTACTATTATATATAGATATCATAGATTGTCAAAGAATATTATAATACATAAAACAATTTAATTTTTATTAAGATTTTAATGAAACTTTTTCAAGATATTGAAGGTAGATATAAAACTATTTTTGGCTTTATATCTACAAACAAATGGACAAATAAAACAGATAAATCGAATTTTGGAACAATATTTAAGATGTATCATTAACAAGTAGCAAGATGATTGGAATTTCTTTTTATCAATGGCAAAGTTTATTTATAATAATATGGTATAATATTCTATTTAATACTTTTTTTTTGCTACTTATGATCACCATTTATACTTTGATTCTTCTAGCTTTTCAAAATTAAAAATTTTATAGCACAAATTTAAAAAAATTATTTATCAATATTACATGAAAATATATACATATATATATATATATATATATATTTATTCTAATAAATACCTATATGATTAAGAAGAAATAGACAAAAGTAAATTAATTTCATAATATCTTCCAGAGAAGCTTCTTAGAAGCTTTGTAAATGTTGCTTTGACTTTATAAATGTTGGTAGTTAATTCATAGGCAAGAAGCTTGGTCACCAAGTTAGCCACGCATTGCATGTATTAGTAGCTTGTAAAATAAGCTAACTATGTAGTATACATTTAGATAATTTGCCTTGCAAGTTAAGATATGTATCTAATAAAGTCAACACATATTGGAGGCCTATAAAATATCGCCTCATACCTTATAGTTAGAGAATATGAATAGATACAAGAACAAAGCCTTTTTCACTCTTGTCTTTGTCTTTTTAATCTTTAATCTTATTTCAAGACTTTTTAGTCTTCTTGTCTTTGATAATAATCATTTTAATTCTATATATTATCCTCTTTGAATGATTTTCTAGTCCTTTCGAGTGACACAAGATGTCAAGGACAAGAACTCAATAAAAAGCAATTCAGACAAGTGAGCCTCGACTCAAAGAAATGTAACAAAATATAAATAAACAAGTATGTATATTGAAAGAGAAACTAGAATGGCTATTGTCAAAGACTAGAAAACATGAAGACTCTTGAAACTAGACTAGAAGCAAGAAAGGAGTTGACAAGAGTGAAGAGGGCTTCACTCTTGTCTCTATATATACTATTTAACTAGAGGCTACATGGCGACGTTCTATAGGACCTCTAATATGTATTGACTTTGTAGGACACATGCCTTGACTTACAAGGCAAGTTTTTCTACATGTGGGCCACATAGTTAGCTTGGTCTTCAAGCTAACAACATGTGTGGGACATGGCCAACTTGTTGACCACATTTTTAATCCAAAGAGTCAATTAAAGACACCTATGAAGTCAAAGCAGCATCTATGAAGCTTTTAGGAAGCTTCTATATTAAATACTACAGAATTAACTTATTCTTACCTACTTTTACTTACTTCCACCTATTTGTATATGTAATTATTAGCTTACATGAGTATGTCCGTGACATTACCCCTCCTTCTAGGGACGAGTTCCACGAAAAGCAGTCATCATATGTTGAGAAAATCTATGATGCGACGAATTATATTTACCACATACTCTAATCTTTGTTCTCTTTGAAGACGATTGATAGGGCCTCTCAACCATCCGTAGTGTCCCATACCAGGGCGGAAAGACCACCCAATTATTTGATCATTGTTGAGGCCTTCATAACTTCCTTCGAATAGAACATTTGGAACACCATCAGGAGTTGTTCTTACCTCTAGCAAAATCACCAAACATCGGGAGTCTCTTCCCAAATCGTGATACCAAACGCGTTGTATCTCGCCATCTATTCGAGGAAGAAGATGTCGTTCTTGAAGATCTTCATCTCGATTGTATCGTCTTGAAGGTTGTGACAATCGTAATGTCTCATCTGACAAGTCAGTAAATGAAGGCTCTTGAGTCGAATCCACTGGTTGTTGGTTCTCCATCTCTTGAGTGTCACAACTACAAAGAAGCTACAAACAAGGATTGAAAGTAGAATATTATCTTGTCTAGATGTTGTTTCTTTTATAAAGAAGGTTTTCATCTTGATTTTGATGGATGTCATCAATGAAAAGCCTCCACTACCTTTGCTACATTTGCAAGATTCTTTATTGGCTCCCATGTGCGTTCACTAATACCATATCCGTACCAATAGACAAGATATTCCAATTTATTTCGACGCCGCCTTGAATCTAAGACTTCTTCTACTTCAAACTCTTGATTATTGTCCACTTCTATAGGAGGAGGTGGAGCTTGTCATCTTCTTGGTATGTCCACTGTCTTGTATGGTTCAAGAAGAGACACGTGGAATACTAGATGGATTTTCATTGACTCAGGTGTCGTATTACGTGCTATCTTGCTTGAGAACGTGCCGAGCGTCTGGCTGTAGGAGGTAGTATGGTGTTTCGCTAGTACTCAAGCAGTCTATCGGGTTGTTGACTATCCAAATACAATCTATATCGGATTGCAATGTAAAAGCTTAATTCCAATATAAAATGCCTAGAGACCCTATATAACTTCAATCTCTTTTGTTATTTTTATTTTATTTTATTTTATTTTATGTTTTTTATTTTATCTTTATTGTTAATTACCTTAATCCTAGATCGTGAACTTCAGCAAGCTGTGATCCCCAATCTGTCCTTCCAACTTGTTGTGAAACATCTATCGCTAGTGTCTCAGCAAGCCCTTTCGAATGCTCAAGAAGTTCAGTTCAACCCTGCTTACAGATTGTGAGGCTATGCTATAATCCGTACCGATATCCCTTGGCCGCTCACCAATATTCCTCTTATTTCTGTCGGTAGGTCCCTAGTTATCATAGAAATCCTAAACAACTTCCAATTTGCCAACTCCCAATACCTCTTTAAACTATTGGCAGATATCCTCTATCCGTATGGTCAGATTAACACAACCACGCATGCATTCAGCATACTCAACCTTCTAGACAATTCTGAATTTCAACCACAGAAGTATCTCCCATTTCATCAACAATCAAGAGTACCAGTCTTTCCTCTCTTCTGGAAAAATCTTATTCACCAATATAATACTGACTTTCAGCAACCGTCCTCTCAATCTCCTCAAAACCCTATATAATAAAAAAAAGAAATCCCAATTTTCCGTCTTTTTCCGGAAAGCATGAAGCTAGCTCTCCGACCTAAAATCCTGATTCTCGAAAAAAATAATACATTTCTTAACCTACCCTCTCTCTTTACCATGAGAAGATCCTATTCTTCCGCCTTCGACTCCCCGAATTGGAATAGCCGACCTCCCCACTTATCTAAAGTTTCATCCTTATCTCCTTCTCTGTACCTTTTTATAGGAACATCATCCAGAAAAGGCATAGTCTTCTTCGGAATAAAATCTTTCAATACCTTATTCATTCCATTCATCATATGTGCAACTAAGTTGGTGGCGCCTTGAGGAAGAGTGCATATTCTAACCAATCCAAGTAGTGTTCTCATCGTTGTCATATCTCTACTTCTTTCGACAAGTTGAAATTGATCATAACCTGAATACAAGTCACCCATCGAATAGATCGCCCTTCCTGTAAATGCCTCAACAAATTCATCCACAATAGGTCCAATTCCTGCATTCTTGACAGTTACTGCATTCACCGGTTGCATATCTTGAATAAAATGTACTGACCCATTTTTCTTGGGTACCGTAAACCATTGACTAGAATACGGCGCAAATGAGGGTTCTAATATTTTCATCTTCATCTTTTCTTTTAAAAGTTCCACCAATTTAGGTAAATGTGTCCTCGATACTGGAATCGATCTTAGATTCCAAAGTACATGCAGTACAGTGAAGATAACCATAGGTGTTATAATATTCGGATCCACACACCCAATTTCATAAGATTCGAAGGCAAATGATCTACCTTGTTTAGCCAACATCTTTTTGAAGCAAGTAATTTCTTCTAGCAATAAAGAACCATCAGAACCAATCTTCAATTCTTCAAAAGTTTCTTTAGTAAACTGATGTCCAATACTCATTGGATCTCTTAAACTTGCTTCTTTTGATGCTTCTTCCATTTGTTCTTTAGAATCTTTTGGTAATGGTCTGGCAACAGGCTTTACCTTCTTATTTGCCATTTTATATCTCGTCTCTACAATGACTTCTAGTGTTTGAAAAGATTCAAGTATGGTATAAACCTCTCTTGAATGAATCTCAACAATCTTATCATTATCCCCTAATCCAATAGATGTAATCAATTCCAATGAATCTTCCAGTCCATTTTCTTCATAAACACCTAAAATCCTCTCATCATCTTACAATGTACCTAACTTGCATAATTCTCCTTCAATATTATATAATCTTTTTCTTTCTTTTCTTTTAAAATCATCAACTTTCTTATACATAATATTTCCATTCTCCAAAATACCAATAAAAATCGCATCAAAGGCACCTTCATCTCGCAAGAGTACCTCTTCTTTTGTACCTCCATAATCTCGCTTTATAGTGGTACCTCCCCAAAATCCTTAAATCCTTCAATAATCTTTGGCAATGGTTTCTCCTTCAACCTATCTCGATTCCGTTCATGGTTAGGAGGTATTGTTAGAAATTATACAGCTTTTCTCCCATCTTCGCTACGTACCTTTACATAAGCAGCATCATCGTCAAGTACTTTTGTTTCCATCTGTGTTGTCATAATATAAGATTGTCCTAAAATCAATGGATAAGACGTTGTATCTTGAACAAAGAAATGTTGCTCCGTCGCAACATCTCCAATCCAAATTTTGACATCTGGACAAGCTCCATATAATTCGCCCCATGTGTTATTAGTTGCTCATATTGCCCATCCATGTTCCATATTAATTGGCCATTTTTGCTTCTTATAAAGATTTTTAGACATAAGATTTATTTCAGAACCATGGTTGACTAAAGCAACAATTGGTTCTTCTATATCTCCTACTTTCACCAATACCTCAGTAGTTGCCCTTGTCCAATGCTTTCGAGTATAATGGCTCAAAGTTTCCATTTCCTTTATCACTATAATCTTCGAAACGTACTCGTTGATTATACCCATTCTTTTCATTTGTTGGTCGCTTGTAACCAATATCAACCTCTTCTTCATCTTTATATATTCTTGCATCAATAGCATGACTCATTCCAATTTTGCCCATTAATTACCTCTTTCGCTTAATGTTGTCAATGATAACATCATGAAACTCCTTCTTTGCAATTCCCAAAACTTCTTTCAATGTGAATTCCACCTTAGCGTTTTATATACGTTCTTCCAACACCCCTTTCAAATTTGTTGCCGCTTCAATTTCAGAAAGTAGCTTATAAGCAATTGATTTACTCTTATCTTTTGTCTCCCTTGTTTTTTCTTCCAATGGTGTTGAGGTATCCTTTACAAGTAATTCTTGTGAAGCTGCCTCCTGAGCCTTGTCTCATTGAGTTTGCCACTTAGAAGAATTTCCTTCTCTCGTATCATCAAAATTTCCTCGTCTCTTTTCTTCCATCAAAGCTTCATGTTGGCTCTTAGCAATATATGCATGAACTGAAAGAGACTCAACATGATCCTCGTAACCTGTTGTACCTTGTATTATAGCTGCAGTCCTCAATAACGCTTCTCGAGGTAATTTTCCTTCTTATATTGTAAAAATGGCAAAAGCCCAAAACTCACTAATTTTCGTACTTTCACCAAGGTCATCATCTACTCTAGTACCATAACTTGCACTTTTTCGTGGAACTATTTCATGCTCTTTTAAGTAATCTTGAACCAATGCTCTCATTCCTCCCTTGCCAAAATTGATTTGAAGAAGATCCTCCCTATCTTTTAATGCTATCTTCCCATCTTTTCAGCAATTAATTCCTTGCCGTATCATATTATTAAATTCATTGCAATCTTTCCTAGTATGTGAAGCGTCATCACACCAAATGCATCTTTGTACATATTCTTGTTTTGAAACATTCTTCGAATTGTTTCTAGAAGTATTCTGTTCAAGTCTTGCCAATTTGATTTGAAGATCTCACATTCCCCGTATAATTTATTCCATCTCCATATCTGCTTTCTTTGATAAGGATGTCGAAGATTGAACTGTAGGCATTGTTGGTGGTGTTGTACGTATTGGAGCTTTGGGTGCTTGTACTATTTTTGGAATATTGCTCCTATCCTTCTTCCTTTCTCTTTTTGCAAGCAACTCTACCGCATCTTCAATGTCCTTCTACTTTGTTGTCAATCCTTCATCTTCTTCTTTGTCTTCAAGAAGGAGTTCTAATTTTCCATGCAATTTTCCATCAGCAGCTTCAAGAAATAGATCAAACTTGTTCGACTCCAATGTCAATTTTTCTACCTTCGATAATTGAGAGTACTGCCTCTCAAATTCCCTTAGTAGCTTTGTTGCTTGTAAATTCTTATCAGGCCATTCAATCCATTCCAGAAACAGCTTCTTAATAACGCGATCACCATCTTTCAAGAAATATTCGTCTTTCAATGCATGTGAAAAAACCTCCCATGAATTCCCATAACGATCCATAATCGATGTAATATGGTCTCTTATCTCCAGTATCATAGCAAGTCCAAATAATTCAACCATTTTCTTCTCAAAAACCTAATTTAATTCCATTTCACGGACATAACATCTTAAATACCTTGAAATATTCCTTCCATCAAATTGATCAATTTTATTGACCATTGCTTGCAATGCTTAGGTTGCCAAAGCTTCTTTTCGATCATTGCTTTGCTATTGCTGCATTGATAATGAGAAGGCTTGAAACATACTAGCAATAGATGGATCCATGTGCATACCTTGTCCTTTAGAAGAACCCCCACCAGAAACTCCTCCCAAAGATCCTTCAAAATTTTTATTTTCATTCTCCATAAAAATAAAATCAAACGAAATTCAATACCTTCCACATCAAGCTTTTACGTCAGGTTCACCACTTATGTCGTATTACGTGCTATCTTGCTTGAAAATGCGTCGAGCATCTGGTTGTAAAAGGTAGTATGGTGTTTCGCTAGTACTCAAGCAGTCTATCGGGTTGTTGACTATCCAAATACAATCTATATCGGATTGCAATATAAAAGCTTAATTCCAATATAAAATGCCTAGAGACCCTATATAACTTTAATCTCTTTTGTTATTTTTATTTTATTTTATTTTATTTTATTTTATGTTTTTTATTTTATCTTTATTGTTAATTACCTTAATCCTAAAACGTGAATTTCGGTAAGCTGTGATCTTCAATCTATCCTTCCGACTTGTTGTGAAACATCTATCGCTAGTGTCTCAGTAAGCCCTTTCGAATGCTCAAGAAGTTTCAGTTCAATCCTGCTTACAGATTGTGAGACTATGTTGCAATCCGCACCAATGTCCCTTGGATGCTTGCCGATATTCCTCTTATTTCTGTCGGTAGGTCCCTAGTTATCATAGAAATCCTAAACAACTCCCAATTTGCCAACTCCCAATACCTCTTTAAACTATTGGCAGATATCCTCTATCCATATAGTTAGATTAACACAACCACGCATGCATTCAGCATACTCAACCTTCTAGACAATTCTGAATTTCATGCCACAGAAGTATCTCCCATTTCATCAACAATCAAGAGTACCAGCCTTTTCTCTCTTCCGAAAAAATCTTGTTCACCAATATAACACTAACTTTTAACAACCTTCCTCTCAGTCTCCTCCAAACCCTATATATAAAAAAAATCCCAATTTTCCGTCTTTTTCCGGAAAGCATGAAGCTAGCTCTCCGACCTAAAACCCTGATTCTTGAAAAAAAATAATACATTTCTTAACCTACCCTCCTCCTTTACCTTGAGAAGATCCTATTCTTCCGCCTTGGACTCCCCAACTTGGAACAGCCGACCCCCCCTTTCTTCCCCCCATTTTTGCCTTTAAGAGATCTTTTTACCGAAAGGACGTTCCAGGAATGCCGCAAAGAATAGAACAGCGTGAAACGGAATCGAAGCCCCGTAATTGGACCACATTAGGTTGCCCGACCAAGTCAAATCTCATACTAGGTAAGAGGCCTATAATAGGACCTGGATTAGATGTCTATTGAAATTGCATCCAATTGGCTCTTCGAACCAGGCTCACCCGACGTTGAATTGGTCCATTCCCTTCTTGCTAACTCCCGTTACTAGAATCGAATGGAGCATTTCGTTATTGGTGAGTATGCCCCAGCTGACTGTAACGGGGTGACTGAACCTGGCCTCTCTATATTTACACTGGAATTGGCCGCCGCTTCTAACATCCAAGATGACTAAATATTAATAAATCTTCTTCATTTAAATTTTCATCATATAGACGTGTTACAACACGATACCGGTAGATGTAAACGATATGCAACTAGATTGATTTGTACAGAAATAGAAAATGGTCCAAGTCTTCGATAGTCCAACTTGTCACAAAGACGAGTGGTCTTGATATTGCGATGAAGTAGCCATACCTTATCACTTATATAGAATGATGGTTGTTCTTTCCGATAGATATTCGCATTAATCTTTTGTTGTTCTTGAGCTTCTTTTAACTGCGCCTTTATCATTGCATGTAGCTCTGACAAATGAATCGTCAAATCTTTTGCAGTGGGATTACCAACTTTTAAAAAGTCAAAAGTATCAAGTCATAGATGATAACCATAATTAGCAAAGAAAGGTGTTTGTTTTGTAGAAGAATATACTGTATTATTGTAAGCAAACTCTGCCAATGGCAAAAGAGTTATTCAATCATCTTGTTGGTAATTAATGGTACATCTTAAATATTACTCTAAAACTTGATTAACATGCTCCGTTTGTCCATCAATTTGAGGATGGAATACCAAAGATAGTTTTATATCTACTTTTAGAATCTTGAAAAGAGTCCGCCAAAATCTTGATACAAATTGAGTTCTCCTATCTGATATAATATCCTTGGGTAATCCATAATAGCGATAGATAATGTCAAGAAAGAGCTTAGCTGTTTCTTCACCTATGATAGATTTTGTACATGGTACAAAATGTGCCATCTTGGTAAAACGATCTACTATCACGAATATAGAGTCACAAGAACCTAAGATTGGAAGATCTGTGATGAAATCCATAGAAATAAAAGACCATGGTTGTTTTGGAATGGGTAATGGCTGAAGAAGTATAAAAGGTCGATGATGAGGAGTTTTTGATCTTGAGCAAACATCACATGATTGTACAAAATCTTTGACTGCCTTCCACATTTGAGGCCACCAAAAATCCCTAGATATAAGCTCCAAAGTCTTATTGTATCCAAAATATCATACTGCAGGGAAGTCATGATGAGTGTGAAGAACACGTAAATGTGCTTCTCCTTTTGAAACAAATAGGCGTCCTTTGAAATAGAGTAGGTTGTTTTTGAACTCGAATTTAGAGGGATCATGAGATCTAGAAGAATTATTCTTGATATCATGAATAAGAGGATTTGAAGACATACTTAACTAGATTTACTTGAGAAAAGTTAAATCAACAGTTAATGTTGATTTTATTGCTCGAAGATGAAATTGCTTCGGCTTCAAAAGAACCATTCTTTGTTGCTCAAAAGCTACATCTCCTTCTTTTGGTGCAAGATAAAAACGTCTAGACAAGGCATCAAATAAATCTTGTTATTTCTTGGCCAATAAGTGATGATGAACTCAAACTTTGATAAAGACATGCTCTAACAAGCTTGACGATGATTTAATACACGTGTTGATATGAAATACTTGAGGTTCTTGTGATCCATATTCACGGTGACTGGACTGGAAGCGCCTTCTTGATAATGACGGCATTCTTGAAAAGAACCTGCAATTGTAAGAAGTTCTTTACCGTGGATCTCATAATTGATTTCTACTGCTGAGAATTTTCTTGAATGAAAGGCTATTAGATGAAGTTTATCATCTGTTCCCATTTGTGACAAAACCCAAAGCAAAGTCTGATGCATTTGTTTCCATAAAGAACGCTTTGGAAAAATCAACACGATACAAGATTGATGTAGAAACAAACGCTGTCTTCAAAGATTCAAAAGCAACTTCCGCTTCTTGATTCCATTGGAGTTTGACTTTACAAGTCAAACGTGTAAGTGGAGTTGCAACTCGAGAAAAGTCTTTGATGAAGATCTGGTAGTAGTTGGCCAGTCGCAAAAAGTATTGGACATCTCTTACCATTTTTGGGATCTTCCAATCTATAATAGTTTGAACTTTCTTAGGATCCATCATAAGTCTATCATTTGAAATTATGTAACCTAAGAAATCGACTTGAATAGTGTGGAATACACACTCTTCTATCTTGACATAGAGTCCCGTATTTCTTAATTTTTGTAATACACAATGAACATGTAGTTCATGTTCTTCTGGATTCTTAGAATAGATCAAGATGTCATCTAGATAACAAACCACAAAATCGTCCAAAAACTCTTGAAAAATATCATTCATTAGATGTTGAAAAGCTACTGGTGCATTTGTAAGTCCAAAAAGCATGATGTTGTATCCAAAATGTCCATACCTAGTTCAAAACACAGTCTTCTATTCATCTCCTTCTTTGATGCGTACTAGATTGTATGCTCCTCGGAGATCTATTTTTGTATATATCTTAGCTTGATTCAACTGATCAAAAAGTCCAGATATTAAAGGTAGTGGATACCTATTTTTGATGGTAATCTTGTTGAGTCCTCGATAATCAATACACATCTACAATGATCCATCTTTTTTCTTCACAAATAGAATTGGAGCTCCTGTCGGAGATTTAAAATAGCGTATGAAATTCTTGGATAGATTTTCTTGAATATATTCCTTGAGTTCAGTCAACTCATTTTGTGATAAACTGTAGATTGGTCCGAATGGCGGTTGTGCTCCTTCTTGAAGGTCAATTGAGCAATCTTAGGGACAATGTTCTAGGAGTGTATCCACATTCTTTTTTTCAAATATAACTTGAAATTCTTGATATTGGCTTAGAATGCCACGTGAAGTCTTTGCACCGTTAGAAACAGGTGTAGCATAAATAATATATGGTGATTTTTTCATAGTAACATGCAAGAAAGCTTTTGCACCTATAAACACGGGTTTAATTGAACTGAACTTATGACTCTCTACTTGATTAATTCCACTGGTAGTTATACCTTTTAAAGAAAGTAAGAGTTTGAGAAATCCAATCTATTTGAGGGTTGTATTTTTCTAACCACAATAAACCTAAAATGACTGGATTAGAAGGAGATCTAATGATATTAAATACTACAAAGCTATTATGACCATTGATTATTACTTCTATAGGAAGAGTCTCGTAAGTAATATCTTTAGAAGACAATGGACGACCATCTATGACTTCTACATGAACAGGTTTAATTTTCTTTACTAAAGATATGCTATGTCTTTTAGTAAATTCTTCAACTAAGAAACACGTTGAGGCTCCTGAATCTAACAAGGCACAAGCTTTGTAATATTTAGGTCTTAAAATAATATTTAATGTAAAACAAGGAGAGGGTTCTAAAGAGAGAATAAGACCTTTATTAGATGTTGTGTAAGGTTCCAACCCCACGGTCCCTATTGGAGCTGGACAAACTCGTTTTTCATTATATTATCTTCTCTGACCGCCATATTTTTCATTTTATGGTTGCCTCATTTCTTTAGACAATGTTGAGTAGTGTGTTTTGGTTCTCTTTAATATAAACATAATCCTTCTTGACGACGACGAGTCTTTTCTTGATCAGTAAGAGGTTTGAAACGTATTGCATCAATTTGCATATCTTCTACTTCTGAATGTATGTGTTGAAGAGATGTTAGTGTTGCTATTGAATTATAGTTATGTTGAGGTCCACTTGTATGGTTCTTAGATTAGAATTCAAAAAGGGGATTGTCACACTTCACAGCAAAGTCAATTGCTTGATTCAATGTTTGAGGATAAGGTAAGTTGAGCATTAATTTTTTTACCTCATATTGTAATCTGTAGAGAAATTGGCTAATAAATGCAGCATCATCCTACTTGATATCAGTTGCAAGTTGTCAAAATTATGAAGCATACAACGTTACTGATCGATTGTCTTGTCGTAAAATACGGATCTTATTGGTTGGAATATGAATTGCATCATGTTCTCCATACATGGATCGAAACTTCACCAAAAAAACCTCAAGATTATCCAATATTGGATCTTGTCATTCAAGAAAAGATGAAAAATATGATAGTGCTGAACCTAAAAGAAGCGTAGCAATGAATCTAACTTGCGATCCTATAGTTGGATAACTTTGGGGTTGAAATTCAATCACAAGTTGTACTTAATTGATAAATCCTTGAAACTTAGATATGGTGCCATCCAACTTCTCGAGTAGGACAATTCTTGGTTCTCTAACACTGGAAGGGCATTCCACCATAAAAAAAAGGGACATGATTTGGTGCAGATGTTGAAGCAGCTCCAATCATTTCTATATCTTTACTTCTTTCCAATTTTCTTAGTCCTTGTGGTGGTAAATTGAGTTGATGCATCGCAAGCATTAACTCTCTCAATTGTTCTTGCATTTGTGCTATTACACTCTTTATTTCAGCAAGTTCTGTGATGATAATACTTAGAAAAGAGAAGATGTCTAATATCACTCTACTCGATGAAAAGCAATTCAGACAAGTGAGCCTTCACTAAAAGAAAGGTAACAAAATATAAATAAACAAGTATGTATATTGAAAGAGAAACTAGAATGGCTATTGCCAAAGACTAGAAAACATGAAGACTCTTGAAACTACACTAGAAACAAGAAAGGAGTTGACAAGAGTGAAGAAGGCTTTACTCTTGTCTCTATATATACTATCTAACTAGGGGCTACATGGCAAAGTTCTATAGGATCACTAATATGTGTTGACTTTGTAGGATACATGCCTTGACTTACAAGGTAAGTTTTTCTACATGTGAGCCATTTAGTTAGCTTGGCCTTCAAGCTAACAACATGTGTGGCACATGGCCAACTTGTTGACCTCGTTTTTAATCCAAAAAATCAATTAAAGACACCTATGAAGTCAAAGCAGTGTCTATGAAGCTTTTAGGAAGCTTCTATATCAAATACTATAGAATTAACTTACTTTTACCTACTTTTACTTACTTCTATCTATTTATATATGTAATTACTGGCTTACATGAATGTGTCCGTGACACAAGAATATATTGAAGATTTCTTTCTTTGAAATTCATATCTTTTATAAGATACAATTAAATAAATTTAATAAATAACAAAGATTAACATATGTGCCTATAAAAAAAATAACTTCTATTCTACATTTCCAATAAGATATAATTACTTTGTTGTAATATTAAGACTAGTTATCTTTTTGAAATGTTCAATTATCATAAACTTACATCATTTTTTATTTATGAGCAAATCAATTTAATTGCACACCCATTGTATTTACAAGAGTCTATAAAATATTATTATGTATTTTATGTGTTTCTTCTTGAGCCATAAAAAATAGTGGATATATTGGAAATAAGACAAATGCCATCTTTTTCTTTTTTGTAGAAATAGATAATAATTAAGAATTTGATATTGAAAAAGTCTTTAATTGAAGGAATTACCAAAATAGGTTGGAATATCTTATACAATGGTATAAGTATGATAATAATTAACTTACACAAGAACTAACAAGTAATCTTGCAAATACTTCAAAAAAGTTTGATGTTTTTTAGGGAATACATCTATCAAAATTATAATAAAAAATCTAGATGTGATCATTGCTTTTCATATAACTTCTTTCTAAAAAGATGCATTCTGTTACAAATATAATTGACACTAATAATTATTTAAATAATTAAATATATAAAAATTAATAAAAGTAGATAAATTTAATAATATCTTATAAAAAAGCTTCTTAGAAGCTTTATAGATAAAGATTTGATTTTTTATATATTTATAGGTGATTAATATATTCAAAACTTGGTCAAAAACTTAGCCATGTATTGCATATATTAATGACTTGTAATATAAGTTGGCCATATGACGCACATGTAAAAAAATAATTTTACAAATTAGATATGTATTTTGCAAGTTAGATATGTGTGAGAGATCTTATAAAATGTTGTTATATAGCTCTTAATTAGATAGTATATATGGAAAGAAGAGTAATGCCTTCTATATTCTTCTTAATTCCATTCTTATTCTTAATCTTATTTCAATAGTGTCTAATCTTTTTATCTTTGACAATAACATTTATAGTTTTAATATTATAATATATTTAGGTGATTATCTATTCTTTTCTTGTGTGATAAGAGTGTATTGATCATTTGGTTATTTTTTATTCATATCTTAGATATAAAAGTAGAATGATTTTTATTTTTTTATTTTTTATTATTATATTAAAAAATTCAAATATTATAATATATTATATAAATATAAGTACTTTATAAAATTTTAAATTTTATAAAATCATTGATAGTAATATTTTAATACTAATAATAGATAATATTAAGTCTATGGTAATTTATAAAAAATATAAATAATAATAAGTAAATATTATTATTTTTACATTATTTTTTATTAGATTGATTAATTTTATTATTTTATTATTTTATGATATTAAAAAATATAAAATTAAATCCAAAAATATAAGCATTTTAATTTAATTTTTATTTTATTAAATTATAGAATATTTATTAATCAATAGGAATTAGATTCTATAACCTTCTACTTATTTTTAATTAATTTTACAAAAAGATATTTAATAATATTCTTAATTCATATAAATACAATTCATGTTTTTTAATTTTTTTTAACTTTCCTTTTACAGCGTCAATTTTTGATGTTATAAAAGGATCTTACTTGTGTTTTAATAATATAAGTTATTGTAATATTTATACCAAACTTCTAATATCCAACATAAATCAAATTATGCCTTGTGCTTCTTCATACTATATTTCTAAATCTATGTCTTTATATTAAATTTTTTAATTTTTTAAAAATTCAATTTGGATTAAATTTGGAATAATTTAAATTGTTAAACTTAAAATTTTTAATTTTATTAATATCACTAACAGGATAAAAATTATATTAATATTATCAAACTTAAATATTAATGAATATATATATATATATATATATATATGAATCATATGTGTAGAAGATAGTATCACAATTTAAGTTTTATTTGGAATTAGTTTAGGCATTATACTCCTAAATTTATTGAATTATTTTTATATTTGAATCAATTTTTCATAACTTTTTATATGCATATATGTGTACATGTATATATTAGCAATTTATTTACTCTGTACTGCAAAAAAATATACGTATTGCATATAAAACTTTGTTAGTTTGCTTGTTTGTTTTTTTTTTTTTTTTTGTTTTTTTGTTTTTTTTACTGTCTTTTAATTTACTTTGTAATAAAACCTATGATGTATACAATAATTTTGATTTTTAAGTGATTTTCTTGTATAGTCATTTCAATGTATACCTCCATCTTGAGAAAAGAAATGGTAATAAATAATATTATCATGAACTTTATTGTCTATTGTAATTTATTTTTAAAAATTGGAATGATTTGAGATCAAAAAAATCTATGTATATTTACCAATACACGCATTTTTCATTAGGTTTTGATGGATATAGCAAATCTGATCCATTTATAAACTTTAATTCAATATGATATTTTACTGTAACTCAATATAATTTCAAATACTTTCAGTGTCTTTGGGAACCATCTTAAAAGTAAATGAATACTGTTCCTATAAAAACCTTATTTGCAAGTTTTGATAAATGTTTTGGGAATCTTCTTGAAATGTATTGAATCATTAAATGAGGGCTTTTACAAAAACTTATATTTTTTTTGTGTAAGTACAAGGTAGTTTAAAAGTATCTTTTATTGTAAACTTTATAAAAGTACCTCTGCAAGTTTATGTGAATAACTAAAGACCAAAAATTCTATCCAGTGCTGACTTTTATTCAAAATATTTTAATCTCGTGTGTTGTCAAGATGAATATCATGTCTAAGAGACAATATGGCAACCAAAGTTATATTCAAATTTATTATACTTGTTATGTTTAAAATTTTATGAATCTTTTTTATGCATTTAAACTTGTGGGGTTGCAGATTTTTTTTATTAATTAAAAAAAAAACAAATGAAAAACTCTTAGTAAAATATTTTAAGTTTCATAAAAATATTTTCAGGTTTACATTTTATTGTTATATGTTTTATAATATGTACTATATATCTTCTGTATGTAACTTCAACTTATGGTCAAATCCCATGATTTATACAGGTTTCACATTCTAATTATGTTTTTAAAACTACTTAAATTTACTTTTATTGATTTTATTAGATAATTTTTTTTTATATCATGTATTCTAATTATCATGTATTCACATAATTTTATGTGAAAACATTTATCTAATCAAATTATATAAAAATAATAATAAGAATAAAAGTAGAAGTATAAATGTTTTCTATATCATATTTAGAATTGCACCAAGATGGATTTTGGAATGTTTTTTGATGGAGATTTTTATTTTTCAAAAGTGAAAACGTTATTTTTTAAAAATTAAATTAAAAAATAATTATCAACATATAATTTACTGAGTGCAAATCCTTCTTCACTTTTGTAATCATGTATTTTTGTTGTTTTGTGCTCTATTTTAAACATTCAATTGTATGCTTTACATTATATATATATATATATATATATATATATATATACATATATAAATATGGAGTTGTTAAAGCCACACCCCAATATTGTTAAACCCACATTTTTCAAACCATGTGATGATTAATTTTGAGGAACATAGAATAAGGGATGGGAGTTGGAAACAAGGGATGAGGGATATTGAACAAGGGATGGAGATGAGGATGGATGGAGTTGATTATGAGATAGTAAGATGGAGTGTTGCTTTAATAACATTGGAGTGTGGATTTAACAACTTCTAATATATATATATATATATATATATACATATTTTTGTATATACTTCTTATTTGTGTTTCAAGATCTAGAGTGGCATTAAAATTTATTTATTGATTTTTATTTTGTTGTTTGATAATTTTTTCCCTCTACTTTTATTCTTATTATTACTATAAAATTAACATAGTATAGTATCACCACTATTAAAAAAAATCTAATTTATTATTATTATACTATTCTTATCATCTTTTATCTACTTGTATTTGTGCATGCTATTGTATGTGAAATAGTAATAATTATTATATTAATAAATCTTGAAATGAATTTGATTTACTATATTGTGGTTTTTATGATAAAGATATTAATAATTTTTAATTTATACAAACATTAAAACTTTAAAGTTGTTTTAACAACATGATGTTAGAATAGATATAAGGTAGTACTTTATATTTTCAATTGTAATGGTTTGGAATGGCATTAGAGAGATGCTTTTAAATTATATAGTTTTAGCAGACTTGTTATGAATTTAAATACTGTTAAATTATGAATTGTTGATATATTAATATTATATTTGTAATAAAATTTAAACAAAGTTTAAAATTCAATCATAGTTAATAATATTAATAATAATAAAACTATCAAATAATGAAAAATTATTATTTACACTTAATACATATAATTGTATAAACATCAAACTAGTAAATTCAAGTATAAGGAAACAACTATGTTTTTGTTGTATTGTTTTTATTACCATGGGTGTTATTATTTATGTGGGTATATAATACTTTTTTATACCTATACATATAGCCTTTAAAATTATTCTTAATTATTACTTTATATTAAATATTCCAATAAATGTTAGTTATTTTTTTTCTTTTATTACTCCATCATTTGAATTGTATAATTTTTTATTCTATGTATTCAGTTCTATTGAAGAATGTTGCAATTTTTAAATTAATATATTAATACATATTTTTAATAATTAATAAATAATTAATTACACATTAATTTTTATTAGATGTATATTATGGTAGCTACTTAAAATATACCTGAAATATGAGAAAATATTTTTTTTGTAGAAGATTAATTGTATTTAATATCTAAACACCTTTAATTTTTTCCAAATTTTTACCAAATTTTTTCCAATAAATTTTAAACCCAAACATGTTACTATTATATTTTAAATTTCATTAAAATATGATAAAATTTTCTTTTTAAAGTTAAAATACTTCTAATTAAAATTCCGGTTTGAAGTTATATGTGAATTATTCTTGTTTTTATGGTCCTTTATGTTTTTATAGATGTACAAATCTACTCAACAGATATCATAATAATAATAACTTATACTATCATATATTTTGAGAGTCTAAACCACTAAACAATTTATTTTTCATTAGCTTAAAGCATCCAATATTTGGCAAAATGTTTTAGCTAATTAATATGTTGTTGTCGTCTTTCTCAATTGACTATATATATATATATATATATATATATATATTAACTATAGTATAAAATCTTGAATTAAAATCTAAAAAATATATAAAAACCTTTAATATATTGATGACAAGTGTATTATGTAATTTGCAATTACTATTGATATTTACTTGGTTATTTCCATTGATTCATCGTAACTTTAATTATATTATAAATTTTAACTAGATTAGACTTTTTGAAAATGTAATGTCTTTGCATTGCTTGTTATTTCCAATAAAAAGGAAGTACACATATCTTCTACTATTTTTTTTCTGAAAGTAGTTTAAAATTTAAACACAAGCTCATACAAGAATTAACAAATTGCGACTTTTTGTTAATTATAATATGTCTTAATATTTCATGTTATTTTTTTTTGCATATTGGGTTATAAAGTATTTGCCAAGTTTTTTGTAGTGTGTTTGTAATGTTGTTATTATTATTATTATTATCTATTCATAGAAAACTAGTTTAAAGATGATCTAATGATCAACTTAAAAACCACTAGGATAAATTTTGTAACATAAACCATGCACTTTGCAAGGAACTGTTAACTGAACTCATGCAAGCATTTTTTACACCCTAATCAATTCATTGTACAAAACACTCAAACGTAACAATAAAGGGCCCCATGTCTACATGATATTTATCTTTCCAATAAAGTGGTGAAGAATTCTGGTCATGATAAGACTAAACGAACACAAGATTCCATGGCTCGAAATGGACGGTGAGGATGATGGCGATGATGGGTCCTCAGGACCCAGCTTCGAGGAAACGTCCTCACGTTGCCCTTTTGGGAAGCTCAGAAGGGCCCATTGGTGCCATGTTTAGGGGAACTGGTTGTTTTCATATGCTTTATATAAGAAACAATAACCGAAACATATACATTTAAATATAGCTTACTAATATTTAGGACAATAAATAAATATATGTGGGAATGGACATACTGACAAATGTAATGAAGGGACAGAATTGCATCCACATGGAACGTTGTGCCCGGAGATGCAGCAAACTGCCACTGGGAACAACGATCACAAGAGCACGTTCCCATGCTCTTTTGACAAAAGGAACGAATGAATGAAAAAATAAAGTAAATGAATGAACAATTGAGTTTGTGGATGGATGAATGAATGGGCTTGTGAAGTTGTTACGGGGAGGATTCGCTTAGAGTGCGTTTGCAATTACTGTTGATTTGTTTTGCTTGTTTTCTAAACACGGTGACGTTTATTGTATTGCCTTTCTGTCTAGTGTTATACTGTATCCACGCCCTCACCCAGCCTAACTAGTTTTTCAGTTTCCTCTTGTTTTTGATTATTTTTTGGATTCTTTCTTCAACGGTGCAATGACGGGGAACCAGCCGCCGTGAAGGACGTGGAACATAGCTCTGGTGCAGTTGGACGACGCTTAATATCCAGTCACTTGGATGGACCCTCGCGTACAAACAAACATATGCAAACAAGCAGCAACAATGAATGTTTAATGTCTTAATCAAGCCGGAGCCTGTGCACAAAAAAAAAAAAAAAAAAAAAAAAAAAAATCCTTCTACGCCTGCTGAAGGAAGATTCACTTTTCTGAGTCCGCTGAGCTTTACTATCACACCGTTATATATATATATATATATATATACACACACACATAAATATATATAATGGTATGTGTGTGTGTGTAGGACAGCACGTGCACGAAAAAGTTTTCAACTATGGAAGACTTCTACAGCAAAGTTGTAATCAGTTTCTGCCCCACCGAGGCAACTATGTCATGGCCCTGCCATATTATTACTCACCACGCCTGCATCTGATCCGTAAATACGAAACCTGACAAGTTGTGTGAAGCGTTTGGATGGTGAATCCAAGTGCCGACGTTGGGCTGCTACAGCAGCGTCATCGTCGTCACCACCAGAGCATGTGCTCTGAAGAGAGATACTTGAAAATTCTACCTCGTGTTCCGGATCGACATACGTAGCACATACTGTCAAGTAAGCATGCAAGCGACGAATCTAGTTGAGTGGTGTTGTAGATGATGCGGGTTTGCGTTGAAACACAAGAACTCAGGAAGTGTTGTCACGAGAGTCCCAGAGCGGACATCTCACATGCAGTGGGAGACAGGATTACCCGCAGGCTTCGGAGCAGGAAGGAGAGAGAGATGCCGTTCCAGAGCAATGCATACATGTGACTGCAATCTCGCGGCCGATGTGGCTCAAACCTGATTGGTGTGAGAAGTTGTGGAACACCACAGTTAGCGGTCTTCCGATTGTCACCTGGTCGCAATCTGAGCTGTTCATCGAGCCGGTGCCAGAGCGCCACGAACGCCGATCTGTCGCGTCTGCGGATTCTGAGTCACAAGGCAGAAGGAGAATCCCTTCGCACCTGAAACGGCCTGAACTGGCACAGCTCCGCCGGGCACTGAAATGGGATAACCCCGAGTTTCGCCATCGACGTTGGCCAGTCAGCAGCCACGACCCGGAAAGGCAAGCCTGAACGAAAGTGGGATTGGGTTTGATAAATGGGGTCTGGGTCCAAAGAAGGGGATCAGTGGGGTGTCGCTCGACCAGGAACGTGAACGCAAGTCAACGGAGAGGAAAGGACGAAGTCGGATGCGACAAAACGTGGTAACTTGGAAAGGGATTACGGTGCGGGAATTGAAAATCGAATGCTGGTCTGGACTGGGGATGTGGGTCTGGGACTGCTTAGGCGTGATTAGAGTACATGTCATGCGGACTCATGCCAGAGCAACAAGGCTAGGGAGGGGAAGAGGAGGAGAGGAGCGGAGCAAATGACGTTGATGAAGAAGAAGAAAAAGAAGCAGAAGTAGACAAGGCCAGTCTTGACTCACTCCCTACCCCCTCGATTGCTTCCTGCCTTCCAAATGCCCTGTTCTTTGTTGGTTCTCGCGCTGTATCTCTTTTCTTCGGCATGATTCCGAAAGCCCCGAGCCATCAGTCAGGCCGGGTTGGATGGAATGGCCTCCCTTCCGCGTCCTCCCTCACCATCACTTTCTTCTCTCCTCGCGTCTGCTCTCTTTTTCCCGTGATCTTTCGCTCACTGACTGGCGAACCCACTGAAACCATCTAGGGTTAGCTCGTAATTGTGTTCCTTGTGTGTTTCTGACTCCTGGCGCGTCGCCGTTTGCAGCAGATTGTTCAGCGGATTTTTTGTTGGCCTAGGCGATTTGCACCTGAATCCCTTATCTTGGGTTTTCGGTGTCGTCACCAGCGGCAGGAGGCCTCACTTGGGACGTCTTAGAATGGTACAGTGCTCCTCTTGCTCTCTTGAAGTTTGGGTTGCCAAGCTCTAGCGGACACTGCTGGTGTCGGAGGTTGTGGAGAGATTTATCCCCAGAATCAGTGGGGCTGATTTAGTAGCAGTGTCGGCAGAAGGGTGTTTTTAACCCTTCTGCGACTCTTATTCATGTCAAGGAGCTGTTTCGTTGGAGAAGCGAGGCACATTGAGGGGATACCGCCATCGCGTGCGAGATCATGAGTTGAGTATGAGTGAAGGATTTGAGGAAGTTGTTTTGGGGTTATTGGCTTTCTGATTGGGTTCAAGGCTGGTACCATATCCCGGAAAGATACACCTCGCAGCCGACCGTAGTTCGTACGAAATATGATGAGGGCGCCGTAGTCAATCATATCAGGTCAAGTCATCAGGTCAACCTGGTGTGGCCCAGGGATCCATGTGACGTCGTGCTCACCACCGCGGTACTTCGATGTACCAGTCAAGCTCATGGGGCTTGACAATATTGGTGTTAATGACTGCAGTTTTGTCATTCGTATTCAACCCATCAACCTTAGAGCATAACTTGAACACTGGGCGAGGGCCTTGGGGAGAGAATTTGGGCGAGTTATCGAAATGGATATGGGTGCATCAAATCCTTGCAAAATGAGGTTCCCTACGATTCTCTCCGTAAGTCAGAAATGAGCGGCCGCTTTATCTTCTTCTAGACGTCTACGTAGTTGTCGCCGGTCAACGTCTGCAAATTTTAATACTTCGTTGCAGACATTGTGACAATTATGTGCGTGGGGACCGTATTCTCTCCATGTCCGTTTGCTTTCTTCCTGGTCTCTGAAATTTGTCTTTTATTTGAAGCACAGGTAAGTAGCTGTGCAGCCAGCTGAGGAGGATGAGTAGTGAGCAACATCTAGCACCCACAAGTTGCGTCCCAGCAGTCAGAGCAGAAAGATTCTGCGCAGTTGTGCTGGATGCTCCATGTAATGTTTCAGCGATATAAGCACCATCCTTCAGAAATTTCTCACCAGAGCATATTCTCATGCTCAATTTTCCGTTTAATGTTTTGAGTATATGACTGGAGGTCGCGAATGTTGTCGGTATTCTCTTTTCACACACAAGAGCGTGATGTGAAGCCGTTGTTGCCATCAATTTGTGTTTCTCTTTTCAGATTCAGCATTGTCCTGAAAGTTGTCGAGATCAGGTTTGTTGAATTAGGTTAATTGCCACAAATAGAGGGGTCTTCTTTAGCGTCATTCATTCATATTCGCTTTAATACATCCGATCCGCCCTATTTTGTATCACACTACGACGCGTCGTCGACGGTCTAAGAAGTTTTCAGATTAAATGTATGTGATATCGTGTGCAAGAATCAGAGAAGCCTACGAAATTGCCCATGGTGTAGGGCAAGGTGTGTCGGATGGACGTCAATGTATACTTAAGAAATCGTCATTTCTTTTCAGTTTCTAACGCACTGGTAGTGCTGTTGCAGTTTATTTAGAAAAGTTGAAAGGAGAGCATGAGTCCCCAGCTAAAGACACACCAGAGAATATCTGTGCTTCTTCAATGTGGGGGAGCATGACGAAGTGGTTCACGGTGCTCTCTCATTGTTATGATCGTTGCCGCGGGGGCCGGCTTAGCCCGCCGCGTGCTTTCGATCCTGAAAATGAGCAGCAGGACAATGGATTTCGACGTTCGCATCGTCGAAGATACTACTACAGCATGTTCTCTGTTCGCCTGGCGATCATGGTGTGTGTCTTCTCTACAGCCACCCTTGTATTTCGAAATGAGCTGTTTATAAACACGCTAAGTATCCTAGCGTTCAAAACGACGCCCGCGCTAATAGAAGGAATAGAAGCTTAAGGTGCTGTTGTCAATGTTGGTAGTGGCCAATAAATTGTTGCAACTGCTAGAAAATTATATAAATGAAGACCTAATTTGCAGTTCCATCCATGTAGGCATGATTGAAAGTGGGAGGAATCTGGCTTGCCTTTGAATCAGCGCTTGTTCCTTTTCGACATTTGAATGAACTTTCTGTTTTGGTATTTTAGTTTGTCTTTTATCTAACTTGGGAATTCTGCGTGATTTATGTAAACCTCGGCAGATCATGTTAGCTGTCTTGATAGCGTTGTTGACCATTTTAACGTGGCACTTCACCACGGTGTACACCACAAGATCAATCAAGAATTTGGCGTATGGTTTACGCACGGAGCTTTTGAACCGCCCTATTGCTCGCATGTGGAACCTGCTGAACAACACGGTTGAAGCCACTTTGAGCCAGGTCCAGCTCTCACAGTTCGTGGTAGGGCAATACACTCTTCCGATGGATGCAGCCACGCAAGTGCAGGTGGGTTCATTGTCATAGCATTCAACTTTCTGGTTCCAATGTTTACATTAAAGCACCAATTGTCAGATACACGAAACGCGCTACTCCGTTTCAAATGCACGATCAAGTCACACGTTAAAGACGAGAACATGTTTTGAAGTGGTTCAACTATCACAGTTTCCACAGGGTGCCGGTGAAAGGATGAATTCTCTATCGATTTACCGGAACACAAACTGGTGACGACATTGATCTGGAATGCACGTGTACACTTCTGCAGGTTCATAGGAGCATGAGGAATGCGACTTGGGCGATTTTCGCTAGTCGGAAATCTGCAAAGTCTATTATAGTCGCATACAGAAATGGCCAACTGCAAGCATTTGATAGAGATTCGACCACCAACAATACCATCTATGTATACACAAATGCATCGGCTGGCGACCCTTTGGGCGGAGTAGATTTGCTTAGCCCCTCTCCTGCTGCTGCTCCTTTAACAGATGCTCCGGTGACGACGTGGCCGGATGGTCCTGTTAATACTAGCAACATAACCTGGTACACCGAGACGGTCAACTCTTACACCGGTGGATCCAGTTCTCCGCCTAATGTCACTCAATCATACGATTTGTCGAAAAGTATCGACGACGTGCTATTTCTGAGGAACACCGAGGTCACATGGCGCGTGACTGTCAGTGAATTCGAGGATACACCGCTTTTGTCCAGTGCGGCTCCTATTCGTCATCAGGGTTCAGACATGATTGTGGCGGTGACTGGCATCACAACTGCACTCTCCAGTATTAGCCAGTTCCTTCGGGAACTCACGTCTACGCACAGCGGCTACTTGTACTTAACAACATCGAAGGGTCAGCTTCTGGCGGCTTCCACGAATTCATCAATGATAAACACCTCGGGGCCCATTAGAACCCTTGTGATGGCTAATGAATCCAGCGACGCAGTCATAAAAGCTGGGGCTCAATGGCTGAATGAACGCTATGGTTTTGAGGGGCTAGTGCAAACGGTGGTTCATGCCGAGAATGTCGTCCTGGAGGGTAAACGTTATTACATCGACACGTTTTGTTTGTCGCTTCCCCGACTGAAAATGGTAACGCATCTGGCACTGTCTACTTGGCAGAAAATAACTTCTTTCCTTGCTACTAGATTTGAACAATTTCAGCGTTTGATGTAGCGTTATCCTGCCTTCTACATGGACGTGTTCATAACTGCAGCCATGCTCACTTGTCATTCCAGTCGTTTAGCAACTCCATGATATTTGCAAACGGAGGTTCCACAATCCTCTGCATCCGTCTAACTTGCATGTGAACGCTGACGTTGTATTCTCCGGATTGTTTCGCAGGTTGGTGTGATTATCATACCAAGAACGTATGTAATGGGGGAAGTTGATCGAAGGGGAAAAGCCACGTTGGCTATATTGATTGCAATCTCTAGTTGCATACTTCTTGTGGGCTGCGTCTTTATCATATTTTTTACAAGTGGCGTGTCCACTGAGATGAAACTGAGAGCTGAGCTAATCAAACATCTGGATGCAAGAAGGCGAGCGGAGGCATCTAGTAACTACAAAAGTCAGTTTTTAGCAAACATGAGGTATTTGCTTTTTCTGTGCAGGCTTCTGATGTTTGTTTTAAGTGTCCACTGGGTCGAGATTTCAAGTATTCTCACGTACCATCTGATATTGAACCTAATGTGGCTTCTTCTTTCACTGAACCTTGAATTAATTTGTAATTGTTGCATTTTATTTTTGTAGTCACGAGCTCCGGACACCGATGGCTGCTGTAATAGGTCTTCTGGACATACTTTTATCTGACGATTGTCTTTCATCGGAGCAAGTGAACATGGTGTCTCAAATACGCCGCTGCTCCACAGCACTTCTTCGCCTACTGAACAACATTTTGGATATCAGCAAGGTGCTCTTTAGTTGTATTTCGGCACTTATGATGGTTTAGTTTGTACCTGTCGAAGTCAAGGTGAAGGATTATAGCCATACTTTTAGTGCTTGTTAGCAGTTCGAATTAACATAAGAGACAAATGGTATGCTCCAAGTTGATCTTTATTTCTGGGGTCTGACATAACCTGGTAGTTTCATTCGAATCAGGTGGAGTCCGGCAAGCTTGTCCTTGAAGCGGCCGATTTTGATCTTAACCGGGAGCTTGAAGGTTTAGTGGATATGTTTTCAGTGCAGTGCGTGGACCATGACATTGAGATTGTACTGGACTTAGCTGGTAAGTTTATTCGAATTTCTTTGTCAAATACTTTTTTTGAGATATTGCCAATCTATGGAAGTGTCTACAAGTTGTCTAATTTGGAATCAGATACATTCTGATTGATACAAAATGTTAGTTCCTGAAAAGGTCAATGTGCGGAGGGCATTGTTTCAATCAAAAGAAGTTTTAAGGCATGAGCTCTCAAAGTAGTTTTCCTTTATTAAATTTGAGGTCTGCAAAATACACGTACTTCGTCCACGCAACAAGAGCATATATATGAATATAGAAATATAGATCGTCAATTGCGTCCTTGCTAAACTCAGCATTTCTCATGTTTCTACTACGGACAGATGATATGCCCCGAATGGTCAGAGGAGATTCTGCACGCACAGTACAGATTTTTGCCAACTTGATTGCGAATTCTGTCAAGTTTACTTCTTGTAAGATTGAAGAACAACTACACACGCCTTCGGAATCTTGAGATTAACTTTTTCTTTAATGTTTGGGAAACAGCATCCTACGAGGCACCACTACCACTTAAAGACCAACTCATTTGTATATGTTTTGGTTGTTCTGTCGAACAGCTGGGCATGTGATTCTTCGAGGTTGGAGCGGTTCTACAAACATGTCAGCCAATGCAATGAGGAGTGGGTTGCTGTTTGGCACAAATGATATGTGGGAACCAAATTGGCAGGGCGATGTAACAGGGGGAACTAACAATCAGGATCTGGGAAAGTTTCTTCTGTGGTTTGAAGTGGAAGACACTGGATGTGGTACGAGTCAGCCTCTTGTGTTTCTCCATCTCCGTTTTTCTGAGCCTTTCCCTCTTAGTGGCGAAAAGCATGTTATTCCTCCTTTGTGCTATCTACAACTGCTGATAACGTTGTCGACGATACGTAGCATTATTATGTGTTAATTTCTCATGGTGTAGTACTATCATTCTCAAATTTTCTGTTGATATAGTGAAGGTGAAACTTAATTTTGTAGCTTACACAGTGGTACATTGATGTCATTGCAACTCTGTAAAAGCCAAAGGTTAATATTATTATTTCAAAGGTGAAGGATTAAAACAGAGTTATGCTTTGATCTCCATTACTATATTCCACTCACATCGCAAATTCGAAATATGCTATGGCAGGTATTGATTCGAGCAAATGGGAAGCTGTATTTGACAGTTTTGTTCAGGCGGATCCCTCCACTACTAGAACGTATGTAAAGTTTCTATGCGTGTTCTCTGTGATAGCATCATAGTTTATCTGGTTGGGAATGTACTACCTCAGCGATGGTTTAGTAATATCGGTACTGTGTGTCCTTTTTACGATTGACTTTCGCCTACTATGTTTTGGTTATTTTTTTATATATTTTTATTTATTCCTTCTTTGTTCGTTGTTATTCAGGTATGGAGGAACAGGCCTTGGACTTTGTATAGTTCGTTCTTTGGTAAGTGATTCATCTCCTTTCCACTGCGTTACAAAAGTAGCAAGACGTCTCTCTCGGTTGAACGAAGGACTATTTTAGCAAATTGAAATGGACAGTCCATTTAAGACGAGATCAACTGACTGCAGGTTCGGAAAATGGGAGGAGACATCAAAATTGTGAAGAAAGAAGGGCCTGGGACACTGCTTCGTTTGTACCTTGTGGTTGGCCAACCAGTTGATAGTGAACCTGAGATGCCTCGTATGTCTGTTCCTTTCGAGCTGGAGAACGCTAAGGTGAGCAGAACAACTGTACTCTCTGAAACTAACGGCTCGCTGTTGCAACAATCATCCTCACTTTCTGAGTGCAACATTCAAGGTATATGGCTTCCCGTTAATATTGTATGTGTGTGTGTGTGTGTGTGTGTCAGGTGCTACTTGCAATGAAAGGAGATGTAGGAAGAGGCATTCTGGCTCAATGGATGCATTACAGAGGGCTTCATGTGTATGAGGCATCTGAGTGGGATGAAGCAGTTCAAGTTCTTGAAGATCTCTTGACGGATGAGCATAGCGGTAGCTGGGGTAATGGCACTGATGAAGGTGAGTTCGTTTCGCCCGAAGCAAAATATCGAAAATCTGGCCGATCAATCGGAGCATCTCGTGATGCTAAGGAGATACCTGACGATGAAGTAAGCTTGGTCTTATCAGGAAATCCAGAGCAATGGGAGATGCAGAATTTCAAGTCTCTAGCTGTACTCGACTCTGAGCTAATACCTTGGTCGGAGAATTCGAAACAAGTCGAATCCATGCTTGATGTATTAGATGAATTTAGAGATCGGGGCATTTTGATCTCATGGCTTTTCACACATGATACTCCAAATGCGCTCAAGACGCAGTTGCGGCGAAGAGGTTATTCGATCACTGCAAATCAACCTTTATATAAGTCTAAACTGTTGCAATTATTGACTTCTATGCTGGGATGCATAGAAAGAGGAAGCTCTAGGCATTCAATTTTCGACCTTCAAGCATCGCCTGTAATGAGCAACGGACACCGCAATTCAGGATACTTTGACGACATCAAATCTGCTGCTATTGACCGCTATGAACTGGAAAAGCAACAGTCACAGGTATGTGTCTTGTTTACTGTATGAAAATTTAGAGTAACCGCAGTTTCAGTCTGTTACGAGAATTGCCTTTGTGACCGGTGTCTTTGGGATCATTCTGCAGTCATTTTGCTAGCAGTTACGCTGAATGAGATGACATCTGATATCGATTCTAAGAGCAAACGGTAGTCTTGAGTAAAAATTGGTATCTAGATGCAACAGTGATCACCTGATACACACTGTTATTTTAAAGTTCGGTGAAATTGTTCACGTGCCATTTGGACTTAATCGAGGCTGTGGCACCTTACATCAGGTTCAGAGCAAGCTCGGGCTTTCAGGATCCAGCAAGTCTCTGCCTAAGGTGCTGGAGGATCTACCTTCTAAGGACCTGGGAGGCACGGATCAAGGATCTAAGCGATTTTCAGTGATTGAAAGAAAACCTGGAAACTCAGTTAACAACAATCCAAGCGGCGCTCAGGGGTTCTTGCCTTTGACACATGAGCATGTGAAACTAGAGTCCATTATCCTCAGTAACTATGGTCCATCAGGTAATCCAATTAGTGTACCTGTTAGCTCGAATATTGATGCCACCGGCGGTTCCAGCGAGTTGCCGGAAACACCTCTTCTTTCTGCTAACGCAGATTCACCTTCAATATTACCCATGAGCAATTTTAGAGGAGATGGAAGCGATGGTCATCATGTCGTGCATATCTCTCCATCCATGAGTCTTCTATCGAATCAATCACATTCAGAGGCATCTAAACCCCAAGATGCATCGAACTGGTCTAATCAGGATGCCACCAAGACACAAGCCTTAGTTACTCATTCGAATGAGACTAAGGAGCCAAGCATTCGTGGGAATGGCGATCCACCGGGCATTGGGGTTCCTCGAACCCTCCATGAACTTGAGGACAGAACTAGAGAACGAGACTTGAAAAATGTTCACAAGAATGAAACTGTTCTTCATGCTGTTAGTAATCAGATAGAATCCCCTGGACCTCCTCCTCCTCCTCAAGTTTCGCCCTCACCAAATCCTGTTGTCTCACGACCCGCCTCTGACGCAAAGCCAAGTACACGAAGTGTTCCAGCCAGAAAGGCTTCTGCGAATCGGTTGGGTCCCAGTAATGCATTGGCTGGCATTCGCATCCTGCTCGCTGAGGACACACCAGTTTTGGCAAAAGTTGCCACCATCATGTTGGAAAAGATGGGTGCGCGCGTTGTTGCAGTGGGTGACGGATTACAAGCTGTTGAAACTATTGGCAGATCTCGTGAAGCTCAAAACGTTGCAGAGACTGGGGAATCCACGACTCCTCCGACTGTAGACAAGTTCGATCTTGTGCTTATGGATTGTCAGGTAATCATCACTTACCGAACAATACTTCCTTTTGAGACACTTTGTTATGTATGATCTCATTTTTTTTATTGCTGCTTGGATATTAATCTGATGTGGTCATGTGCATTGATATCCTCGTATCTCCTGCGTAATTTAGGGTACATTATTCAGTCAACGTCCATATTTTCTTCATTTTTCTTTGGTTGATACACATATGAAAGCCCTGGCTGTCTAGCACCTGATTGAAGTCACTAATACAAGTCTTTGTGTCGAAAAGATGCCGAGAATGGACGGATACGAGGCCACTAAAGCCATTCGAAAAGCGGAGGAGGGAAAGGATTGGCACTTACCGGTTGTTGCTTTAACTGCCCATGCAATGTCATCCGATGAAGCGAAGTGCCTGCAAGTGGGAATGGATGCATACCTCACAAAACCGATCGACAGCAAACTCATGGTGTCAACGATTCTTGGTTTAACCAAGAAAGGAACAGGGTGAGAGAGCGTTAGTTCATTCTCCGAGGATAGTGACCCCGATGTCAAGCACTGATACTTCTTTTTTTTTTTCTTTTTTTTTTTTTTTTTTTTTTTTTTTACTGGTGGCCACGCTTTTTTCCAAGTGGGTAACATGATCACCTTCTTGATTGAACCATATTTTTCATTTTTAGGCAGTTCTAGACTGTTGTGCAGCTTGTCGAAGGAAGATTCTCATGCAGACACCATATTTTTTTAGATGTTCGACCGCCAACTTCAAATGTTTTTCAGTATTGCCCACCCCAGGGCCACCCTTTTATATTGTAATTGTGACGTTGGATCCTGTCTCTTATCCACTACCCCTTCGCATCGATGAACCTTTGAATGTCTCTGAGTTTCTTTCCTTCACAATATGGCCTGTAACCGGTAACGTGAGGATGAAGTTGTGAGTATTCTTTTGTCGATCTGGATTGAGTTTCATTGTAAACCTGCTCGTTGCCTTTTTAAGTTGACGACATAATATCTTGGCTGGTTTAAATGAAAATGTTTTATCCGTTAAGCTATTTGTATTGCTTATCTATTTGTCACTTTACATGGTCAATGATTAGGGATTGTTTCAAATTTTGTGTTTATTTATATATTATTGATTCAACTCATGTTACGTGTTTTAAATTAAGGTCATAGTCGAAAAAGTATCCAGTTTATACTTGGTGTTGGATGGACAAAAAGTCCAAACGGATTCCAATATCAAAATATTTTGATGAATTTTAAATATTTCATCCTATTTAATATTAAAAAATTAATTTTGAAATTATTTTTACTTTTGATTTTATACTTGTATGTATGTATATATATATATATATATATATATATGTGTGTGTGTGTGTGTGTGTATTTTATGTCTTAAATTTAGAAACTTGAACATTTGCTGCAAATATTTAGGCTACTTTAACAATTGAATGCTTGTTATTTATCCTATGTAGCTAGGCATCTCTCTGTATTAAAAGAGATAGATGATGAGTGAATGAGTGCCAATTGGTACATGTTTTAAAAAAATTTAAAAGTATCTTTAAAACATAATTAGATCTTAATTCCAATTAGAAGTATATACTTATATGTCTCTTAGATTTGATACAACTTCTAAGAAAAAATGAAAGAATCTTAAGTACACAATTTAGAAGAAGCAATTATTCAACTTTAAAGAGGAGGTTATATACAGTTTGAGATAAAAAAAAAAAATAATACTAATATTATCATTTCTTAAGTAGATTTATTTTATATATTCAATAATAAGAAATACCAAATAAAATTATTGTATTAAGACAATCTTAAAATCGTCAACTTATGAATTATTGTATTAATCATAGATATTTGATGTGAAGATTTTTTTTTTTTAAATGATATATTTTTAATATAATTATATTATCTTTTAATTATTTCAAAATTTAGTAATTTGGTCTTACACAAATGGCTCAAATATATTTAATAGTATGAAGGCATAAAAAAGAGTCTATTCAAATTTAAAGTCGTTTTTTATTAATGTTTAATATTTATCTAAAAGTTTTTTTAAGAATTCATTAAAAAAAAAAATCTTTTATTATTTACTATGTAATATACAAATAAATAATTTTAAATATCAAATAATATATTGGTATATTTGGTTGCAATATAAGAATTAATGTTAACTTAAGATATAGGGTTTGTGCACTATTATTATTGTTGTCATTATTATATTATTATTATTTAGATTTATTTTGCAATAGTTAAAGAATTTAATTTTTGAAGCTCTATATTCTTATTTGATTTTCTTAAATAAAATCATGTATATATGACTTGAATTATTTCCATTTTTTTTAAAACAAATTGTTTTCAGTTTTTATAAATTATTTCATAAAATATTTAGTTAAATAAGATGGAGGGATGAGCTCTTTTGAGTCTGTATATAAGTTTAGATAAAATTGATATATGGTTTCTCAAATAAGTTTGTTAGAATTTATAAACACTAAATATTGCAGATTAGTTAAATTTGATTTGACTGGTCAATACATTCTTTAAAAATTCTTTCAACAATTAATAATATTTTTTGGGCCTTGAATATACTTTCAAATTATTCAAAGAGTATCTTTATTAAAGATAAACTATCTTATTTGATTAAACTTTAATCAATTATATATGCCCATTGGATCAATGATATGATTTATGTTGTAAATAATACAAACCATGATAATAATATAATGTTAAAAAACTTAAACATATGAAATAGATATTTTTAATGCAAATTAATAGAAAAACTTGGTATCTTATATCTTAAGTATATTTATTTACTTTATTATCTCTACTTAATTTCATTTTAAGTAATGATTTACTTATCAAAATTTCCAAATAAAAAGTCCTCTAATAAATCAATTTGTTGAAACAAAAAGGTATGGATTCTTTAAAAAAATATATTACTATAGATTCTCATGCTTTGTAGCATAAAAGATGGTCTTATAGATTTTAAGGTTTCATATATAGATGCTATTAAATTTATCTTCGTTTTTGTTTATAAATAATAAAGTTTTATTAACCACTAAAGTAAATATTAAGCCTATGTATTCGTCAATTAAGATATCTTATTTTGTTATGCAATGATATGTCAAACTTAAATCTATTTGTAGCATGGTGCTCTTATACTTATTTGGTGTTGTATGTGCATATACTATGGATTGTTTTGAGATCATTATTGCTTCAACCATCACTTGCATTGTTTTATTATCTTATCTTTTTTACTTTTGAAATATTCCCTGTTTTATTGTTTTTTGTTATTAATTTGTAACTACATTGTTCATCAATTTTTTTTATTTTTTTATTTTTTTTATTTTCATTGTTAGTAATCTAAATACAAGTGATTAGTAATATTAGAACAATATTAATTCTTTGGTAGTACTACAAGTATCACAAATTTTTAGAGCATTTTTACTTGTATGGATTTGTGAATTATATTTTAATATTTTTATTTAAAAAATCATTTATAAAATAATATATATTGACTTAATTATCACCAATTCTTAGTAATAGCAATTATCACATCTATTATTAACTACCAATCATATATTGCTAGAATAATAATTAATACTTGTTGAAGGCAATCATTGCATCTGTTATTGATTGGCTACCCATGTATTATTGCATCAATTGCCAATGCCTATTGTTGGCAATTGATATTTTTAAACTTTAAATTTTATGATGGTAATAAATTATTATAGCTTAAATTAGGAAGTAATCTCATTTAAGACTCAACTCTATTTTTATTGATGTATCTTTTGTAAAGGCACTAAATTTGTGGATTTTCTTATGAAAATATCAATATAATGCTAACAAAGTAAATATTTAATTTACTAGTTGCAAGATGCAAAGTGTATCATGGTAGACTTCTTAATCAATATTGTAGTATATTAATTTTCATTCTTATAAAAATAAATAGTCATTTATTGATCTAATAAGGTCTTGAAATTATATTTTGGCTAGAATATTTTTGTAACATTTTTATTTTGTTTTATTATTATTTGAAGTATTAGTTATAAATTAGCTTAAAATACATTGCTTTAATTAAATGCTAATAAAGTTGTTGCATCAAGTTAAAATTTATAATTTTAGAAATTTATAAATCTAGTAGAAAAAATCTCATTTAATGCGTTGATAAATATTATTGTTAATTTTAATACTTGGATATAATTCTATTGTACAACTACAATTTAAATCATTATTTTATAACTAGCCACAATGTTTATGATAATAGGTTTAGAAATTACAAATTTGATGTCATTTTAATAACTCTTATGACTTTGTGGTCTGTATAGGTAAATCTTATAACAGATATGTATAAATATGTATAACTTAACAATTGAAAAAGTGTTGCTGCATGTGTATAATTTTTATCCTATTTAGAATTATATTTAAAATTAATTAATATAACTTGGTTGTATGTATAAAAAAGAAGAATTAGTATTCTAATTTTACTTCATTAACTAAGAATAATATGCAATTATTGCACTTTTTAAACTAGAAATAACATTTGATTTTTAAATTTGTAATATTTTTAATCTTAAAATTAGATAAAACAAGCATATTACTTGCACATTTTAATGACTTACTCTATTTGAAATCATGGATGCTTGAAAATTAATTAATACTATGCATAGGGTGCATTATGTCTTCTTTATGTTTAAAGATACATATAAAAAAAATAAGGTATTTCAATAAATTTTAAGAAAAATTTTAAAAATATATTTAAATAAAATATATCTTAGTTTTTTTAAATAAAATATATTTCAAATAAATATATCTTAAAAAAATGAATACTTTTTAAAACCATAGAATATTAGAACAACTATTTGATATTTTTTTGTAATTTTTGATAATAAAATTTAACTAGATTATATTTAAATATAATTATATACATAAAAATTTGTATAATATAATAATAATATAATATATGAAATATTACTTATTTACAAAAAAATTAGTATATATTTTTTGATATTTTTTTATGTAATCATATTCTATTAATGTCTTTAACACTGCTTAACTTCCTACTATTCAACCACTTGTATTGGGTATTTATGGATCTTACAATACTATCAATTTTTAGTATTACCACTTCAAGTATAAGAACTTAAAGAAGATACATAAAAAAGTAGGATGTGTATCAAAAAGAGATAAAAAAATAGAAATTAAAAAACATATATATTGAAGAAAAAATTAGAATGGCTATTGTCAAAGATTAGAAAAACTAAGGACTTTTGAAACTAGACTAGAAGCAAAAAAGGAACTGACAAGAGTGAAAAATGCCTCACTCTTGTTCCTATATATACTAACTAATTAAGAGCTATGTAGTGATGTCCAATTGGACATCCAATATGTATCTAACTTGCAAGACAAGCTTCTTGTTTGTGTGCCACATATCTAATTTGTTCCACAAGTGGCCAATATATGAAACATATGGTTAATTTATTAGCCAAGTTTTCAATTTATCAATCACTTGTACACACACATGAGGGCAAAGCTACCTCTCTGAAGCTTAAAAAAAAAAATTCTCTTTAAGATATTATTCAATTTATCTACTTTTATCTCCTTCTATCTTTTTATATTATTTAGGTAATTATTGAAATAAATAAATAAATATACACATGGCATATCATCAACAATATTCTAAAGTTTTAGAAACTTTAGATCTTTTGCTTTTGATATAAAAAGTATATATACATATATATATATATATATATATATATATATATATACATGAATAAAATAAAAGTTCTACCATAATATCAAGAAAAAAAAGAAAAAAAAAACTTAAGTATTATATTCTATCTTTAATAATTTGAAAATAACAAAATAATTATCTTCTATACTTTTATATAATATATATTATATAAAATAAAATTTAAAATTCTTAGGAATATATATATATATATATATATATATATATATTGATTAAATGTGTGTTCACCATGTTTTTAAACCTATTTTATAAGCTATAAATAAAAAATTATATATTATAAGAAAATTTATAATTTTTTTTTTTTTTTATTTAAGATCTATTGAAGTTGGATTAATCAACACTGTTGATGGCAAGAGAGCTGGCTAAAAATCCATAGTTAGAATCTGTTAGTCATTTTAAAATCTGTAATTTCTATAATAAAAAGCAAAAAGCTCTATTTATATAATAGATGCATGCATTTCAGATGCTTATTCTAATTTAAATAATAATATGAGTGAATTCAATCCAAATTTATCTAAATCAAAGCATAATTGCCATTAATCTTTCACAAAAAAAGTTTAAGTATGGATAATAAGTATTGTCAAAAAGATAATATCAAGTACAAAAGAAATTGTTTTTTTTTCTAATTAATATATATATATATATATATATATATATATTTTTTTTTGTTTTAATGGGAACCTTAATCATCTTTTATAATGTTAATTTGATAAATTTTAGAGGCTTTATCTTAGAAAAACATTCACTCATCTAAATTCTTATGACTTAATTAGATGGTTTAAGTTATTAATAAATAAATAAAATAAAATAAAGAATAATCAAGAAAAATAAATAAAAAATAATTTATAATTTAAAAAAATATCTAAAAATTAAATTTGATATCATTAAAATTTGTGATTATTCTAGTACTAAATATACTTAATGGTTTTAAGATGCATTATTTTAAGTAAATTAAATATTCTTTATCAAATATTTAAAAAATATGTATGTAATTAATAATATGTAAATATTTATATATAATAGAAGCCTCACATCTTATATATTTATTTACTTTGTTATCTCCACTTATTATTATATCAATTTTTAAGTTATAATGTTGGTGTTATTGCATCCAAAGATATAATAGGCATATTAAGCATATTTTTTGTCTTGGTAAAGCATTCATATAATTTAAAATAATTTCTATTAGACATACAAAAGATATATAAATTAAAACACATATTATCAAACATAGTATTGTAAATGATACATCATAAAGATGATTGGAAAAAGTTTGAGAGCTTAAATGTCTCATAATTGAGAAATTATTCTTTTATAGAAAAATTTCTAAATTCATTCTTTAAAATTTCTACCTTACTCGAACTTAATATGCAAGAATGCTCAAACTTAATTATTCTATTAAATAAACCATAGTATATGACTTCTTTGAAAATACTAAATTTACAAGATTGTAAAAAATTAAGATCAGTACCAATATCAGAGAGAAGTCTTCTCTCTTTAAAAAACTTGATTATAAGAATGTACTTAGACTTGAAAATATTACCAAATAAATTAGACAATCTCACATCTTTGATTATGTTTAATATAAGTGGATGTTTAAGCTTGATATCATTGCTAATTAAATTAAGCAATTTCACATCTTTGACTATCTTTGATATTAGTGGATATTCAAGTTTGATATCACTTTCAAAAGAATCAAGAAATCTTTTATTTTTAAATATCTTATATATGTGAGATCGTTCAAGTTTGATATCATTTCCAAATAAATTGAGCAACCTCACATCTTTGACTACTTTCTAAATATCAAATTGCTCAAGCTTAACATCATTGTTAAATGAATTGAATAACCTTATATTTTTTACTATCTTCTGAATATAGAAATTTTCAAGCTTGACATCATTGCCAAATGGATTGGACAACATCACATCTTTGACTACTTTTTATATAAGAAATTGCTCAAGCTTGATATTATTGCCAAATGAATTTAAAAACCTTACATCTTTGACAACCTTTGATATAAGTAGGTACTTAAGCTTGATATCATTGTCCATTGAATTGAATATCCTTATATCTTTGACTATCTTTAATATAAGTGGATACTCAAGCTTAATATCATTGCAAAACAAATTGTACAATATTACATTATTAATTACTTCTAAAATATGAAATTATTCAAACTTGATATTATTGCTAAATAAATTGAGAAACTTCACATCTTTGAGTACTTTTTATACCAATATTATTTCTAAATGATTATACAACCTCACATCTTTGACTATCTTTAATATACTGAGTATTCAAACTTAACATCATTACCAATTCAATTGAGCAATCTCACATCTTTGACTAACTTTGATATCAATGAATATTATATAAGATTAAGACATTTATTAGATATTATACAAGATTTTTATTACACATTTATTAAATATTTTATAAGATTTTAGAAAGAATTAGTCATTTATTAGATATTGTATAAGATTTTAACCACATTGTCTTTATTATAGTTCAAATATATATTTTTTTCAACACATCTTTTTTATCAATTATTTTTTTTATTTTACAATTTCATTACTTTTTTTTGGACAATATTAAAAATATGCTTAGATTTTCTACAATATAAGTACAATCTTTCTTGATAATATCAAATATTTTCTTACTAAGTGAAAAATTAATCTTATTATAAAAGATAAACTTTATCAGTTTAATTTGTATAGGTTTAAGGTTTGATAAATGATTTTATGGAAACTTAAGAATTTTTGTCATAACTTCACTTATTCCTCTGTAACTATAATTTTTTTCTTAGTATCTTTTAAAAATTTGATTATTATATACAGCAACTTGAGGAATAAACTATTCTAATAAATTTTCTTTTGGCATTGACAATAAAAAAAACTTTGATATTATCTTTTAATCCATATAAAATTTTATCAATAAAGAATTTATTATTTTAATCTATGTTACAAGTAAGGTTTTGGAATTCAACAACAATATAGTAATAAATTGTAATCCTTTTCATAAAAATATGAATTTTTTCTCTGCTATCCTTTTTCAATTGCTTTCTTAAAATATAGTTGTAAGTAATTTCAAGAATAAATTTCATATAAGAATTATAAATCTTTTTTTTTATCAAATTTATAAAGTAAGAGAGTATATTTAAATAGAAATGCTCTTATGAATCTTATTTGAATAAATCCATCAAGATATTGAGAAAGATATAACCTTTGATAGAATTTGATTTATTGTAGAAATCCTTAAACTTTTGATCTAATTATATCAAAACTTTTTGGCATATTAATCCTTATCTATTTCATATTATTAATAGCAAGACTTTTTAGATTTAATTCTAAGGTTGATTTACTTTTTTTTTTTTCAATATATAACTTCTTGGAATAGACATTGGATATCATTGTTGACTTCTTCCATAGGCATAGAAATATTACCTCAATAATTGATATTAATAGTATGTGAGATTTATATCCTAAGATGATTGAAAAGCTTATGAAGATCTCTAATAATTACAAATATATTTTTGCTATTATCAAATATAACATTCATAATTTTTTCTTCTATTTCTATAACAAATAACTTTAATAAATCTACAAGTAAAATTATATGAAGATAATTTGTAATATCTAATATTAAATAAAAAATTATAAAAAAATGATAGTTTATTTTTTTTAAGAAAAAAATTAATATTAAAAAATAAAAAATATCAATTTAAAGGTGGATAATCTACAATCTTTAAAGCATAATAAAAGAGATAGGATAATCTACTCACTTTTAAAATAAAATAAAAATAATAAATTAGCATTCTTGTCAAACTATTAAGGACATGAATTACAAAGAAGCAAAAGATTAGTACACTCTTGTATCATTAACAAAGAGTGGATATTTATTCAAAGATAATTTAGTATTAAATTAAAATATCTATCGCCAAATATAAGAAGAATAAAGACTCTTGAAACAAGACTAACAATAAGATAGGCTTTAACAAGAAAAAAAAGTTTTTACTCCTGCTTTCATATATATTATTTAACTAAGAGCTATATGGCAATGTGAACTTATCTAATTCTTTTGGAAATAATTTCAAGCTTGAACACCCTCTTATATTCAATAAAGTAAAAAATGTGACGTTGTTCAATTCTTTTGGCAATAATGGCAAGCTTGAATACCTTTTAATCTTCTATGCAAACAAAGATATGAAGTTGCCTAATTCTTTAGATAATGGTGTCAAGATTTTATATTTTCATATATGCATTTTTTTCAAAGATGTGAGGTTACCTATTTCATTTAATAATGATATCAATCTAAAACAACAAAATTTAAAGAAGATCAAAACTACCAAATGAAAGATAAATCTCATAATTTGCTTGAACATTAGCTAGTCATCTTCTACATCCTTGATGCTAATCTTCAAGCACAAAAATTCCTTTAATTTATCATTCAATTGCTCTTAAATTTTTCTTAATTATCAAAAATTATGTTTGCTACAAATATAAATTTTTTTATCTCAATTTAATAAAAAAATTGCTACAAATCTTAAAAACCTTCATTGATCCTTTAAACTCCAATTTCTAAGATCTTAATAGATTTGAATTCCAATAACCTTTAAATTAATTTTTTGATCAAGTCCAAACTCATAACACACATTTAATACAACTTTAATCCTACAGATACAAAAAATTATTCTATAGATCAACTACCAATTTTACAAAAAAAATTGAAGTATAAATCCTTTATATTTTTCAAAAATCCAACACCACCTCAAAAAAACTCTAACTTTGTAAAGCCTTTATAAAGTCATTACAATCCAAAAATATTAAAAATTATGATTCAAAAAACTTTGTTATAGTTTGCTCTCAATTTTTTTTTTCTCCAATTAAAATAAGGACCTTAGAACTGCTATGGATGTGCAATTTTATGCCTCAAGGTTCGATTTAGATCTTAGTTCATAATTTATCTTTTTAAATATCAATTCTTAATTTCTATAGGTAATTTTTGCTAAAACTATTCTTAATTCTTTTTAAAGATGCTTACATTAATTATTTTCTTATTTAATTTTTTTACCTTATTTATGGCCATATAATATAAGTAGAATCTTATTTTACAAAAAATTAATATTAAAATTTATTAGTTTTTTACATCCTTGATTATTATCTATATTTATAAAGTAAATTACTACAATATCTTCAATTAAGCTCTTTTATAATATAATTTTTTCTTTCTTTCTTTCTTTCAACCAATAGACATGCTATAATACAATAATATCAAGCTTAAATTTTTTTTATATTTAATATAGTCAAAGATGTGAAGTTGCTTAATACTTTTGGCAATGATGTTAAACTTGAACACATTGATATATTTAATATTATCAAAGATCTGAAGTTTCTCAATTCTTTTGGCAATGATTTCAAGCTTTGAACACCAACTTATATTGAAAATAATTAAAGATGTAAAGTTATATATTTTATTTGGTAATAATATAAAGCTTTAATGCTCTGTTATATTCAATGTAGTCAAAGATATGAAGGCACATAATTCTTGTCGCAATGATGTCAAGCTTTTTTTATTTAATAGTTATGATGGTTTTTAAAATTGTAATGATAGATATTTTAAATTAATAGAATATTCTACCAACATAAGAAATCTATTCAAATTATTTAGAACATCCTTTGATTTAATTCGACTAATATTAGAGCTTAATATTTGAATTCTTGAAAAATATATCATCTAATTTCAATAATCATGTTATTATTTTTATTATTGTAAGATAATCCTTTCAATTATACAATACAATCCAAACATAACCACTTTAAAATTGTGACACTTTTAGTTTACTTATTGTATATGCAAATATTATAATAACCTAAAATCAAAATATATATATTTTTTATTAAACCTACTTTAAAATATACAAAAGTTTTACTGTAATATAAAAACATCATATTTCCAATATCCACATACTAATTTGTGTTTTTCATCATTACTTTTATATATTTTATTTTGATAAAAGTTAAGAACATACCTTATTTTCAAATCCTTCTAATAGCTCTATATTTATGTTTTAGATTCTTGTGCCTTTATATTTCAACTCACTTTCAACAATATTTTGATTCATGTCTCATAATTGATCATGCATTGTTATATTTCAACCTTTATCTATTCTTACCAATGATTGATAGATCAATGTATCCAATGCAATTTCTACAACTTCTTCTAAAATATTATCTTCATTGTTAATTCATATTTGCAAGGCTCTTTCTTTCAACATGCCTTAGAGATAGACATTATTATCAAATAAACAACATATATCTAAAAACATATTCTTTTCTTCATCTTTCAAGTTGTCAAAGCTTATTCTTAATATATTTTATATCTTGTGATTATTTTTCTTTTTATCTCCATCCAAATCTCATTTCTTCTTCAATCTTTGTAAAACTCTCTTCCAACATCTCAACCTCTTTTGGCTTCTTAATAATACACTCATGACTTTACGACTCAAAGTTAGGCCATTGCAAGCTTTTAAAATTTTGTTGCCGACTTCAATAAATTCATTAGGTAATGTTTCTTCATATCCAGAAGAATGAGTAATAAACAACCTCATACTTGTTTTTTCATCAAGTTGTTCAATATTTATCTTATAAAATTTTACATCAAAATATTTTGTTGATTTTTAATTTTGAGTTGTCACAATTAATGTATTATTATTGCTTACAAACAATACATCCATAGCCACAATGTCTTCAATTTGGCTTTTTTTCTTTACATCATTAAGTACTAGAATGATTTTATTCTTTATAGAGAAAGATTTTCATATTTCTTAAGCTTCTTTTATATCTTTTGGTTTTGATTTCTCTTAAGATTTTTCTAAAATTTTGCAACATATTATAAAGTAATTTCCACCACTTTTATTATATTTAACAAAGCATGATTTATCATACATATGTTTTACATTATTAAATGCAATCTTTGTCATTATGGTGTTATCTATTCCATCCATTCCACTAAGACATATTGCCTTTATATTTTTTGCACATAGTTATTTGATATGCAATAGATATTGTGTTCTGCCCAATAACTCATCTTCCAATGATTCAACTTACATTTACAAATACAACCATAAATCAATCAAGTTTTCTATTATATTAATTTTATAAACTCATATTTATTTAAAGGCATCTAATCATTATCACATCATAAAGATAAGTAATTATATAACATTAAAATCAATCCAAATAACTTTGTGTATATTCACCATATTTGTTTGTATGAGTCTTACTAATGGCATCCTATTGTGAGTTCCTCATAGTTGTATGAATTGATGAATCTTCTCTCTCCATAAACCAAAATAAGGTATTTTAACAACACTATTTTCTACCAATTTTTTTTTCAACTTCATCAATCTTTTGCAAATACTAGCAAATTTTGGTTATTGCTAAGGATTCCACCTCCAACATTCTTCAACAAGCTTTGTTAGTTCATCACAATTTGAAGGCAACTTTGGCCTTTCACTTTTCTTTATTCTTTTTAATATCTCACTTGGTATATTAGCATTGTAGAATGGATCTTCATTTGGAAGAATCTTGAAACATACCATTGCAAATGAATGTACATCCACTTTATATGGCTACAACTTTATTGATTCCAATTTGTTTCTTAATACTTCAAGAGCCATGTACTTTACACTATTATAGAAATTATTATTGTTTGTAGTTTTTGGATTCCTTCCAACATCAACTTTAGACATTCTAAAATCAATTAATTTTATATCAACACATTTAGTAGTCTTATTCATTATTTCTTTTTCTACAATATTAAATAAGATATTGTTTGACTTCAAATCTAAATGTGCAATATACATGTCATACAAATAGCACATTCCCCTTGCAATTTGATAAACATTATTAACAAGAAAAACATATGGTCTTTCTTCTTTTTTTTCAACATATTATTGAAGCTTGTTTGCATCAACTCTATTTCCAAATATAAACTTCCATTTGTGTTTTTTATAGCATAATATTGATGATCACATTATCATCATTTATCATTGCAAAATAATACTTAATGAAGTTGGGATGGCTTCAATCCATATTGCTCACTTTCCTAATAAAAAACTTATGAAATCCAACATGAATATTTTTTATTGTATACAAAAGCTCCCTCACTTTACTTTGTAAACTTCTCCAAAAGATACTTTGCTTATAAATTCCATAGTTTTAATATTTGTCATATTTAATGACAACTTCAATACATCTAATTCTCCACCTTCTATGCAATGCATGTCCTTAACCTTTGTAATAGATGCATTGCTAATTTACAATATTCAAAATTTTCATCTCTACTTGTAAATCACCCTCATATATAGATCTTTATTATTAGCTTCTACTTCATTAAAGGTTGAACCAATAAAAGTAGTAAGTGTAGTATCTTCAAATGTCTTCCCATTGTACTCTCTAAGTGCAATACTTGCCACATCATAACAATACTTTAAATCCCAAAGAAGTTCTCTAAAAGTCTCTATGTTCTTTAATTGGAATATCACCCTTGATACCAATTTTGATCTCTACAATTCTTTATCAATGATTCAACTTTACTCACTATAACAAATAATTCATGTAATAAAGTCTATATTGTATTCTATCATTGTTGCAAGTCATTAGCTACTAAAAGATCTTCATAACACAATCGATTTTCTTGCATAGACTTGTATATTGTTTTTTCTTCAAATGATCTTCCTTCTCCAATAAAACCTGCATTCTTCCATTCTTTCCAAATATCTTCATTAGTATCTTACTTAATGTAGTACCAATATTTTCAACATTGTTTATAAATCTTTAAATCCAAAAATCCACTACCACCCGCCAAGCCATTAATAAAAACCTTGTAAATGATTTGTAAATGATTCTAGAAGATAAGTCATGATGAAATACTAACATTCAAGTATTTCAACTTGATTCTAAATCACACATTCACATATTCAAATAAAAACATTAATTTCACTTGAAATTAGTCAAAACTCATCAATATATATTCTACTTGATGTAAAAACTAACAATAATATTAATATTTGTAGCAATGTCAAATCTTTGATAGTTAGGGTTTCGGTTTTGCAGTGGCAGAATGTACGCGATGTAAGAAGCTCGTAATCGAAATCAGACAAGATGCCTCCCAAGAAGACCAAGGCGTAAAGCTCTGGCAAGGCTGGTGAATCCAGCAAGGAAGCGAAAGCTGCCGCTGCTGGGAATCAAGGAGCGAGCCGTGGAATTGCCCGAGTGAATTTGTTGACGGAGAATGTGGTTCGGTTGCGTAGATTGCTTCTAAATACCAGGGGCAGTAATCAATCCACGTCTCAAGCCGAGGAATCTCTTACTGAAGGGCAGAGAAGGCAGGCTGCGAAGCGTCTGAAAATATATACGATCACCTTGTTGCTGAAGGATTTACCGCCTCCCAATGTGAAACTGCGCTTTCCAAGCTTCCCTTGGTATACTCACAGCCTCTTGCCTTTGGTTCAATTCAATTTCTGACCGTTGTGCATGAGACATGACTTCGGTATGTCCAACTGTATTGAGCACTGCACAAACAACTGAATACACTACACACACAACTGACTAGCAACACCCAGTCAACATTTGGCATCAGACCTAGAATAAAAACAACGAAGGATTCGCCTGGCTTGGGCGACCAATTGCAAGTGATAGACAAATGAGAGAAGAAGCGGAAGAAACAGAAAACGAGAGAAGACCAGAGCACGAGTGAGAGGAAAACTAGAGGAAGAGAGATAGATAAAAACAGAGAGAGCGAGAGAGAGAGGCTGAGCAAGAGAGGCTAGAGAGCCTCCGTCGAGCAAACGGGGTTCTTGGTAGACTGAACCCTAGATCCAGCAGAATCAAGAGATCCACCACACATTCACCCAAGCGTGCGGCATGATTGCTGCAGAATAAGTCCTTTAGAGTTGATATGCTAATCTCAGACCAATGGTCAGCAAAAGAATGTGTATTATCCTACCAGTCGAGTGAGCATTTCAGTGGGGACGTCACTGGGCCACGCAGAAACAGAACCTGGACCAGGCTTCTTGTGGATGAATTGCATCCTAATGCCTTGGACCCCAGATCTGCCCGCCCTTTTGCACACCCTGCCGATGCGAAGGGAGCTCTGCATCGATGGAAAAGTGTGCAATTGCGGCGTCGACGGAAAACATCTCGCTGGGCTCCAGGGAGCGGACATACACACAAACACACGCGACAAGCATCGCAACACGACGTCGGATCCTGACAATGGCAGGCACGGAGGAGCGTCTCCACCCCGATCCATCAGGTGCTCGTCCGCTCGCTTACTCCTCATCCATATCTTGTAGCGCGTATTTTAATGCATTTACGATTTTCGCGGATTCGAATTGGCGACGGAGCGCTTGACTTGTGACTGACAGCCCTTGCGGCTTCAGTAATCGCAGCTTTTGAGGTTCGTCTGTGAGGTTAATCTTCGGGGAGGATCCCTCAGGCTGAGTCGGGGTTCGAATGCCCTAGTTTCGTTTGGATGCTTGTCATGTCATTCAGCATATTCTTCTTTACTTTGCGGAATGCTGTTGTAGTGCAGTGTCTAAGAACAATGTTTTGTACCGTGAAATGCGGTTTTACTAATGATTCTACTTGATCGCCTTCGCTCTTTCAGATTGAAGTTGTGAAGGTATTTTGTGTGTTTTGTGTCCTGCACTACTAGTTTGGATGTGGTTACTATTCTTGATCGCAATTCCTCTCAGAAGGTTGTGTACTCAATTTCAATTTCAATGTTCATATAATGATTGTTGTGTCGTTTGAAGGTATCACCTTTGTGTCTTTTTTAGTTTCTTTTTAGAGATTTTCGGAAATGCAGTGGTGGAAAATAGTGGAAGAATTAAGCTGAGAAGAAGTTTAATGTAGCATGTTCTAACCTATTTTAGTCGCGGCATGTGTTTCGTCGACGGAGATATCTTCAAGTAGCTGAAAGAGGTTGTAAATTGTTGTGCTGAGTTTGTGAGGGGCGGCAAAGTACGTTTTAGTAACGCTTGCTAAGAAATGTTGATTTCAAAGCTCGCTTTGAGTCTTCATCTCCTTCATTTTGAGATGCTGTTTTGTTATAAATTTCCTTGACTTTGACTTCCTCCCATGTTTGCAACTTGAAGCTTAGTTTACTACTATCTACTGATTACATGGACACTACCATATTAGACGAAATCATTCTCATGTTCAATGTCAATGTGAGACCGGTGGGGCCACATTGATTATATCTTGCTAGCATTTTCTTTATACACGGTTCGACATGATACAAGTTACATGACCAAATTCGCAATATGGTTACTATGTAGGGGGGAAGTTGTAGAGTTGAGTTTCCTACTCTGCTGTCATTTGGTACGTCATAATGCAATCAGGTTACTTCTTCTAGGTACTTCTAAACCTATATTATTGCATAGTTGTTCGTTCTCCTATTTCATTGCAACAGGGGTACGCGTACTTACTGCACATATCTTCTCTATCTGTGTTCCTTTGTAGGCCTTGTTACTTCTTGCGTTTATGTGAGGCATTTTCCCTTGGAAAGATAAATAGGAGCTATGAGCAGCATTATGGCTGCTGCTCGTCCGTGCCTGGGTTATGCGGTGAAAGTGAACCGTTCCTTTCGTTCTAGCATTGGTCATAGATGCTTACCCACTCAACGATTGCTACCAAACATGTCTCAGAGGAGAATGCAGTCAACTGCACTCAGGGCATCTTTGAATGAAAGTTCTGGTAGATATTCTTCAAAATATTCCAGTCCAATCTTGGCTCAATTTCGTTTAACTTTTGCTGCGGTCGTCTTCTTATTTCGAACTTCTTCCTTTGGTTTATGTGAGAGTTCGACTGTTACATTCTTTTCTGGCTTGTTTTTGTGATCTAGAGAACTAGAGAAACCGTTTGACATGTTCGATGCAGACCATGGCTTCAAGCTGGCCACATTCAAAACAAACACAGATGAAGATCGGGTAGGAATAGTTCGTGAAAACTCTATATGGTGAGTTTTAGTGATCAAGACCATTGTAGAACTTTTATCAAATACACATAGTTTTTGCTTCCAAAACAATTTGGAACTCTTGTTACCAGTTTAGCATACTCTTCTCATCAGTACTTTAGATTAGTTATTTTTTAATTTTTTTGAAACAAGTCACTTTATTTCGTGAACAGCAGAATGCTCCAAACTAAATAGGCTTTGTATAGGCCTTTGCAGGAGGTTTTGAAATTCCAATCTGGCAGCACTCCATTACAAGTGAATGACATGGTTTCTGTTATCCGGAATTGGGATCTTATCAAGGATAGGTACTTACATTGTACAATCCGTTTGTTTGTATTCTTACGTCTTCCTCCCAATACCCATGTTCTAACAGTACTTAGTTAAAAGCAGTAATGTGCTTGTCCATTAAACTACTCATCCTTGATATTTCTGGTAGCTTCAGTTCCTGAACACAATTTTGTTTTCTTCTAATATGAAACAAATAGGTTTATCTAGAGTTGTCACATGAAGTGACACACTGTGATGACAGCATACATGCGGAGGGAGAGGGAATTGACTTGAGCGATGTCAAGTTACAAGCTCCTATACCCAGACCGACGGGCACTATCATGTGCATTGGGAAAAACTATTTGGATCACGTGAAGGAAGTGGACACGTGGAAGACTGATCCTGGCATTACACAACCAGAAGCTCCTAAGGTCATTCATGTCTATATAGGGGCTCTAACCTTGCCCCTCTCTCATGTCTTAAGTTGCAGGTGCTTTCTGTTAATTCTTGTAGTTTGAAGTTTCAGACTTAGGAAATGAACTGACTTTCACCCTGGATAGGAACCACCTCGAGAATCGCTCTGCCAAGTTTTAGTGTCTCTGTTTACCTTTACATTACCCTAGTTTCCAAGCATTCTGTGTTATGAATACAATGTATGTACTGTATGCGCATCTGATTAAATAGTTCGTTTTTGGCCCTGACAGCATCCCATAGTCTTTACAAAGGCACCACAGTCTGTTGTTGGACCTGGAGCTGCTATTGTTTATCCTCATGGGTGGTCTGATCGTGTTGATTATGAAGCAGGTAAGTGCGTGCACGAGTTATGTTTTGGTCATGCTACATTGAGTTATTGTTTCTTGCTTTTAATTTTTATCTATTTTTATTTTTTGTTGCTCATTACGATGACTAGTATATGTGGTTTCGACAGAGCTAGCGGTGATTATTGGCAAGGCTGGGCGGGGGATTTCCAAAGAGGACGCTTTAAAACATGTTTTTGGGTGAGAGTCATTTCAAGGGAACATGTTAGTGTCATTTACTAATTTATTCTTCTTGTAGCTTATCTGGTCTATTCGGAATTTTTTACTCAATTTTTATTGCTCCTCTGACGTGTCTGGCACACAATCAATGTGATTCTACACGGCATAATATATTTGATGTTTGTGTGTGCCCGCACGCGCGCGTGTTTGGATCAGCTACACCATAATCAACGATGTAACTGCGAGAGAAGTTCAAAAGCGGCACCAACAGGTAAGTCCTTCTTGTGACTAACAGATGGTCGTGTGCAAGGTTCCTACTCATCAGTTTTTACGAGGTCGTGCATATTACACTTCCGTGGTCAGAGAATGAAATTGTACAATTGTGAACTTTGTAACTACCAACTTAATGAGCTACACTTTAACATACAAGGTAACACTAGCTGAATGCTCGTGAAATTACTATTGGTTTTTGTAACAGTGGTTCCTCGGCAAGAGTTGTGATACCTTTTGCCCCATGGGACCGTGGATTGTACCAGCATCTCAACTAGACGGTCAGAATCTTGCCTTACAGTGCTGGATCAATGATGAGCTTCGGCAGGTATACTCACGTTGAAAGCTTTGTTATTCTCTACTATTACTATCCTACATTTCTGTTATTTCTGATCTATGGTTCTCATTTGGCAAAAGTAACACTTTAGTTGAGCACTTTGTCACTGTTCGATCTGCAGAACGGGAGGACATCTCAGATGATTTTTTCGATTGCGGAGCTGATTGAAACTATATCTGTCGGAATTACACTTCAACCTGGAGACATACTAGCTACAGGCACACCATCTGGTGAGTATCCATGATTGCAGTGATTCCATAAGCTGGGAATAGTGTGCCCTCCAATCGTACTCTATTTCATGACCTTGATGAGGAGACGGGTGACGAGGAATAATGGGTATGGAATACTGGCTGTGAGTAATGGCGAGTATGCTGTTAGAGGATTTGATGTTTCATGAACACTCGCATTGTCTTTAGGTTTGCAATTACACAATCACATCGTCAAATATGACCGTCTGTTTTGCTGTGAGCAGGAGTTGGATCAGGATTCAACCCACCACGACATCTGAAGCCCGGGGACAAAATTTGCATTAAGATTGAGGGCATTGGTGAACTTCACAATCATGTGGAATGAGCTTGTTTGTTGAACACACTGAGAATCTCGCTCTAATCTTGCTTGCCTGCATTTCAAATGATATTTGAGCTGATCAACTTTCATTCAAACCGTGAAATAGTAATCTGGACCAATAAGCCAGGCAAATTCCGACGTAGTTATCGCCACATTTAACCTGGTCAGGAGGTATCTGCCCAAGCAGCTTGTTCTTGTATTTTGAATGTTCATGCTGGATGTACTCAATCCATACTAGCATTCGGAATGCATTCAGATGGTATTCAAATAACCTACAAAGTTTCCATCATTCCAGTTTCAGTCCCCAAATCCAGAACTGTGCTAGGTGAATTGAAATGCTGCAAACTCAGTGTACACGACCCTCTGTATCATTCACATATTACATTTGAATCAAAATCGCGTCACCCATGCAGAAGTCTCACGAGCCCACGTACGAACAGCACAACATCTCTACAAATATAACGTGCGATTTTCAGGAGACATATTCTTAGAAACTTGAAGCTGAACCACTCTCCAAGGCTGAACCTAATCCTAGACCCTTCGAAGAACTAATCCAACATCCCCAGCAACCATAGACACCTACCTTAAAACCGACCCTTGAGTAACCGTGACACATCAAAATTCTCTCGTTCTGAGCTGAGGTGGCCGACTACTGCACTGTGACGTGGAAATGGCGGGAATAGGAACAATGGGAGAAGACAGACACAAACAAACGGAGCAGAGCCTTTTTCTGGCCAGCGAGTGCGCTTCGATGCACGAGATCTCGTGAATTCAGTCGGTTCTTCGCAATATGTTGTGTCGCTGCAGCAGCTGCGGTGATTGATGTGAGGATTCATGGCCACGAACTACTTCTTCGCTATTTCTCGTGCTTCGTCACCGCGCTTGAATTTATTGGACTACGAAGTTGTTTTTAATCTGTGGCTAGTTTTTTGAGCAGATTTTCAATCTAGTTATTGGCCAATTGCTTCCCATTGTAGAGAAAGCCGAGAGGCTTGTAATCTCTTGGTGCGAATTTCTTGATATGGAGAACTTGATAGAACTGGTGAATCGAATTCAAAGGGCGAGTACAGCACTTGAATACAATGGAAGAGATTCCTATCTACCCAGTCTGTGGGAGTCTTTGCCCACGATTGTGGTTGGAGGTCAGGTATAACAATGAATTCATAAGTTCTTCATGTTGCGTGCCAAATTTTTAACAATTGGTAGGCTCTTTTATAATTTACATTGATCTGAATCCAGAACAGAGACATGTTCCCAAACTACAATCTTGTCTTAGGAGCGCCTTGATTCAACCAGCAGATGCTGAATCATTGTGCCCGCCACAGTAGAAAATGTAAGATTTATAAACTTTCGACGTTTAGAAAGTAACCTCGTCTTGAAATACTCGTGATTTAATGGATGCGGAATCAGAGCTCTGGCAAGTCATCCGTCTTGGAGAGCATCGTAGGACGTGATATTTTTACCTCGTGGTTCAGGCATGATCGATGATCCTTCTTATTGCTGATTCTCATGCAAAAGAGACTTCCACCTTCAGAGCTATAAGCAAAGATGTGATTCGCAAGCAATGCCGTGGACATTGAATTTTAACTGTTGTTTTTGTGGAGTCTGGAATTGTTACCAGACGACCTCTTGTACTTCAATTGCACAAGATCGAAGTAGTACCCGAGTATGGCGAGTTTCTACACCTTCCTTGGAAGAGGTTTTATGATTTTGGTAAGTAGATTATTGTTTTTCTTTATCTTAACTATATGTTGTCAAAACCTAAGACCAACATTTCGAAATTGCACCAACCTTCGGAAATTGTTGACGAATGATTAATACAGCGGTGGCTGTTGGGAAGAAAGGAATTTCCTTTGCAAAGCCTAATAAGATGGGGTTACTTTAATCTCCATGTGTTGAGGTGATTGTTCAAGTATTCATTTTGCGATGTAGAACAAGTCCGGAAGGAGATTCAGGACGAGACTGATAGAGTTGTAGGACAAAGCAAGCAGATATCACCTGTACCAATACATCTTAGCATTTACTCACCCCATGGTAACACTCTAACTTAAAACCAGTCTTCCATATCAGAGTGCACTGAGTATGAGGTAATTAGCTGTTGGATACGATTTCATTTTGTTAAAAATTGTAATAATTTCTGCACGTGTAATTTATTGACATCTCACTCTGGCATTTTTCAGTGGTGAAATTAACCTTAATTGACTTGCCTGGTCTCACAAAGGTGGCTGTTGGTAAGTATTATCTGACTCACTATAATCTATTTTCTGCGGAGGGGATGGTGTTGAATTCTTCGTAAGCTGATTTTATATGCAAATGCAGAGTCAGAAACATTAGAAATGTACTCGAAGTGATCGCTTTTTTGGTTTTCATTGTTCAGAGGGACAGCCAGACAGTATTGTGAGTGACATTGACGACATGGTCAGGTCGTATGTTAAAAAGGTTGGTCGTAACCCTTTCCCACGGTAGTCTTTCCTTAATAAAAATAAAATTGCTTATGTTTGCTGTTGCAATAAATACGTTTGTGTGTGTGTGTGTATATATATTGTGGAATTACCACATCGGTTTCTGCCTTCTCCAACAACTTGATTTCTTAATCAATTTACCAGGCGTAGTCTGTTTATCCTTGTTGCAGCCAAACTCCCTCATTTTGGCAATATCACCTGCGAATCAAGACATTGCAACGTCAGATGCAATGAAGCTTGCACGTGACGTCGATCCTGGAGGTGCCTTAATATCCTTTCCGTTCTCTAGTGAGGTTTCCTTTTATGGTCTGATTATCTGAGTAGTCAATGATTAACCATTCGGATATCTTATCTTCTATTTATGAGATATGCTTCTGCACATCACGTGCAGGTTTTGGAAGGTCGAGCATATCGTCTTGCAAATCCATGGGTTGGAGTGGCCAAGAGATTCCAGACCGACATCAATAGAAATACTGATATTGTAGCGGCAAGACGCAAGGAGAGAGATTACTTTCAAAATTATCGATACATGGCTGAGAGGATGGGCTCAGAATACCTAGCGAAGCTTCTATCCAAGGTACTACTGATCGCAAATATGTCGGTTTTGGCACTGCTTATCCTGTGTTCAGAGCATGAAACTCCAAAAGATAGAACTGCATCAATATTTGAATTTCAGTATTCTTAGTGATGATCGATTGACTGCTAATACTTGCATGTAATTTCTACGTTAGTTTTTATCAACAATAACAAGTTAACGAGTTGAGATTCTTCTTATTTTCGCACTTTCTTCCTCTTTTACTTTCTCTCTGTCTTCTAATTACATTTATTGCAATTTCTTGAGTCTATTTTGGCAACCTTTAGTTCTTCTCTCCTGTTATTGCAGCATTTGGAGGCAGTAATAAAAGCTCGCATTCCTAACATTCTGTTTAATGTAAATAAAGCATTTACGAGTTGGAAAATAATATGAATCAACTAGGAAGACCAATTTCAGCTGATGCGGGGTAGGTTATTGGTTCCCCTTTTGTTAAAAAACTCTCAATGCAGAACATTCGAAAAGTGGTATCAGAGGTAGATGGTTATCAGCCACATTTGATTGCTCCAGAACAGGGTTACAGGAGACTTGTTGCCGGGACTTTGGAGCTTTTCCGCGGTACAGCGGAGGCCACAGTTGATGTGGTAGTCTTACAATACCCTCTTAGAGTAACCTGGGGGCATTTTGGAATAAAGTTCGAAATTTCAGAGCCAAGCCTTGTGTATTATTGTTACATTTAGGATACGGAAATAGGTAGATGAGAACGTGCATATTGTTCTTATGTGCAGGTACATTTTATTCTAAGGGAGCTTGTTCGCAAATCTGCTAGTGAAACTCAAGTAAAGTTTTTCTTTTTAACAATTTTTTGTTTAGAGAGAGAGGTTGGGAGTAAGAGAGTGTGTATATATATACTATTTACACTAGATTTGGGCATGTTTTCTGCAGTAATGGAAAGCTTAAGTAGATTTAGATAGGTTTAGGTGTTGACGCAGCGGAATCGCACAAATTTTGTGCTCCTAAAGGTCGAAACATCGTAATTAGTAGAAAAAGTAACTTTGGTCTCGGCATGACCATCTGAGGACATTTCTCTCAGTCCGCAACTACGAAGTTTATCCTGTATCCTAAAGGAGCTGATGCGATTCCCAACCTTGCAAGGAGAACTTACTGCAGCTGCAACTGCATCTTTGGAGAAGTTCCGTGATGACAGCAAAAAGATGGCCGCCAAATTGGTCGAAATGGAACAGGTTTATTTGACGGTCGATTTCCTCAGGGAGCTTCCTCAAGATTTAGAGAAAGGAGGAATCCTGTTCCTACTAATTTGGACCGTTATAGCGATGTGCACTACCGACGGATAGGTGATTTTTGCTTCACTTTTTTCTGCTGTGGTGTGTTTGTAATGATGGTAACCGCTGCCTCTGGCACCACTTTTTATTCAGATCACGCAAAGCTGAATGATATGATTAGACTCATCTAAGAAGTAACCAGTCATGATTCGTTTCTCGTAGTGCTGGTTCAAATGTGTCTGCCTATGTTGGCATGGTCAGCAAAGTACTAACAACCACAATACCGAAAGCTGTAGTGCACTGTTAAGTCCTAGAGGCAACGCAATCTGTACTGGACATGTTCTACGCATGGGTTGGCAAAATTGAGGTATATGGATATGGAGGCTGTCTACAACTCACGAAATCCCTCCACGAACCCTGTAATACTCAGTTCAGTTATTAAAATGTTAAGATTCTTCTCTAACCACAAAACTTGAGAAAACTATCACTCTAATATCATGATAAAGGGGTATCAGATGATTCCGTCACGTTATCTTTTAACTTTTTGCTGCAAAGCATTTGATTCACACAGACTTGCATTTGATTTAAAGAGAAAACCGCTAGCACAAATGTTGGATGAAGATCCAGCATTGATAGAACAAAGAAAGGCTTGTTCTCAGCGTCTAGAGCTTTATAAGAATGCCCGGAATGAGATTGACTCAGTAGCATGGGCAATATAAAGCTTCTTTTCAAAATTTAGTGTACCTTTGTGACTTACTTGTATATAGTATTCATGGTTTTTAGTGAAGTTTTTTGGGTATTTCATTACTTTTACTTGTAGCTTTTTAACTTTCTACAAAATTTTAAAAGCTTGAGGTATAAATGTAAATACATCTATCTAGACTTATTTTGATGTAGAATTTAGTTTCACGGTTTTAGCCATTGTTTCAGATTTGAATCTCATATTAAACAAATTTGGTTTCATAGAAAAAATAGACACAATAAGCAAATAAAATATGCATGTTAAATTGTTTTACATGAGATGCCACTTGCAATGAATAGAATTGCATATCCAAGAAAGAAACTAAATTACAAAGTAAATGAATTCCAATATGTAAAGTTGGATTTGTCTTTATAAAATTAAGTTTGTTTCTACAAAGTCCAATCTGTTATTGCAAAGTCTAGTGTGTTCTTTGTAAAGTTGTATCCATCTTCATAAAAATTAAATCTATCTCTGCAAAGTTTTGAAATTGGTAGTTAAATCAAAATATAATTGTATTCAATTGGCGCCAACATGCACATTATGATGAATTAACCATGGTAAAGATACAATATATATTTTAAATAAATATTCTATAAATTTAAATATATTATTTTTAATGATCATTATAGATATTTACCAAGTGATGAATGATTTGTGAATAATGTGATTAATATTAATTGAATACATTAGTGTGTGTGTATATATATATATATATATATATATATATATGTATATTCTTATATTATTTTAAATATTTTTTTAGAATATAGTATCTAAAATTTTATTTAAAAAAATATTTATAAAAAAGACATTCTTTATTTTAAGTAAATTGAATAGAATGAGTAAAAAGACTGAAAGTTTAGTTATTGAATTTTTTTATGATTAAAAAGTATGTTTTAGAAAAATAATATTGCAAGAGTTTAGTATCCATAAAAAGCTCTATTTACTACCGTTATCAAAAAAAATTATTACTTAAATTACAATTTAAGTTATATTCTAAGACACTTTTAAAGGCACTTTGGTTACTTAAAAATTAACTTAAATTTTGTCTTAAACATTTTAAACTATGTATCATCAAAAAAAGATGAAATTCATATTTCAAATTATATCTTATAATATATTTTGTTATTTAAAATTAATCTTTTTCTAATATCATTATAAAATATAGACTCCATAGTATATAGAAGTTTTATTAAATGTACATACAAATCTTTTTTATTAATATATATATAGATAGATAGATAGATAGATAGATATTATAATTTTATTTGGATAAAAAAAGATTTTTATAGGACAATTGAATTAGATAATTGAATGATTGAAATGACAAAAATTCCATTTCAAATAATACCTAAAACTATCTTAATGATGAATTCTTTTCAAATTTTTTGCTTTATTGTTATATTATACTAACAAAGATATAACTTGTTCTTCACTATTACTTTCTCCTTAAAAACTATATTGAATAATTTTTTAATTAAAGATATCATATGATGTGGGCAATATCGAATGTGGTGCCAAGTAAGTAAGTGTCACGGACATACATATAATTACCTATATGAATAGATCAAAGTAGATAAAAGTAGATAAAAGTAGGTTAATTGTGTAATATCTTCTAGAGAAGCTTCTTAGAAGCTTCATAGACGCTGCTTTGACTTTATAGGAGTCTATAGTTGACTTTTAGGCTAGAAACTTGGTCAACAAGTTAGCCATGTGCCACACATGTTGGAAGCTTAAAGAACAAGCTAACTACGTGGTCCATCCATAGAAAACTTGCCTTGTAAGCAAAGGCATGTGGCCTAGAAAGTCAACATATATTGGAGGTCTTATAGAACATCGCCATGTGGCTTCTAGTTAGATAGTATATATAGAGGCAAGAGTGAAGCCCTCTTCACTCTTGTCAACTCCTTTCTTGCTTCTAGTCTAGTTTCAAGGGTCTCTAGTTTTCTTATATTTTGGCAATAGCCATTCTAATTTCTTTCTTAATATACATATTTCTATTTTGTCCTATTTCTTTGAGAAAAGTCTCACTTACTCTTTAGCTTTCATCGAGTTCTTGTCCTTGACAGATTGACAAGAGTACACTTACAATATGAGAGCTTTGTCTTTTCTTGATTAAGAGTGGATTACCCCTTTTTCTTGATAAGACATAAGCGCATTAGAAGTTGCGGATTACCCTCTTTTAAACTGATATTGTTCTTAGTATTTTCTTTGTTATCAATTCCTCTCTTCTATTTGTTTTGAGCGTTATTAGACATCTTCTCTTTTCTAAGTGCTACTATGGCAGAGCTTGTTGAAATGAAGAGTGCAATGGCACAGATGCAAGAACAATTGAGGGAGTTAATGCTTGCGATGCATCAACTCAATTTACCACCACAAGGAGCAACAAGAATGGTAGGAAGTGAAGATATAGAGATGATTGGGGCTGCTTCAACATCTCCACCAAACCATGTCCCTTCTCCCAGAATGGAACATCCTTCGAGTGTTAGAGAACCGAGAGTGGCCTTGCCCGAGAAGTTTGATGGTACCAGATCCAAGTTTCGAGGATTCATCAATCAGGTCCAATTAGTGATTGAACTTCAACCCCAGAGCTATCCAACTCCAGGGTCACAAGTTAGATTCATTGGTACACTTCTTTCAGGTTCAGCATTGTCATGGTTTTCATCTTTTCTTGAACGACGAGATCCAATATTGGATAATCTGGAGGCTTTTTTGGCGGAGTTTCGATCCATGTTTGGAGAACATGATGCAATTCGTGTTGCAACCAACAAGATCCATATTTTGCGACAAGGCAATCGATCAGTAACATTATATGCTTCGCAATTTCGACAACTTGCAACTGATATCAAGTGGGATGATGCCGCACTTGTGAGTCAATTTCTCTATGGATTACAATATGAGGTAAAGAAATTGATGCTTAATTTATCTGATCCTCAAACATTGAGTCAAGCAATTGACTTTGCTGTGAAGTGCGACAATCGACTTTTTGAATTTCGATCCGAGAGTCACACAAGTAGGCCTCAACGTTACTACAATTCAATGGCAACACCGACGTCTCCTCAACACATACCTTCAGAAGTAGAGGATATGCAAATTGATGCGGTACGTTTCAAACCTCTTACTGAGCAAGAAAAGTCTCATCGTCGACAAGAAGGATTGTGCTTATATTGTGGAGAACCTAAGCACACTGCTCAACATTGTCCAAAGAAGCGACGTAACTACAAAATGAGGAGTACGGCTGTCAAAGAAGACAGTATGTCGGAAAACGAGTACGTCCAGCTACAATAGGGACCGTGCGGCTGGAATCTTGTACAACTTCTAATGAAGGTCCTATCCTCTCCTCAGAACCATCTCCTTGTTTTATAATAGATGTGCGTTTAGGACCTAATAATTACAAAGCCTCTGCCTTGATAGATTCAGGAGCCTCAGCTTGTTTTTTAGATGAAGAATTTGCTAGATGTCATAGAATATCATTAATACAAAAAACTAAACCTGTACACGTAGAAGTCATAGATGGTCGTCCGTTGTCTTCTGGAGATGTAACTCACGAAACACTTCCTGTAGATGTAGTAATAAATGGTCATAGTAGTTGCGTAATTTTTAATATAATTAGATCTCCCTCTAATCCAGTAATTTTAGGCTTATCATGGTTAGAAAAGTATAATCCTCGAATAGATTGGATTTCTCGTAAACTTGATTTTCCTCGGAGCATTAGTAACAGTTCTATTAATCAAGTAAAAAACCATGAGTCTAGTATAGTAAAACCCGCACTTATAGGTACAAAAGCATTTATACACGCAGCAAAAGAAGGATCAACTTTTGCTATTTATGCTGCACCTATTTCTGAAAGCGTAAAGACTTCAAGTGGCATTCCAAGTCAATATCAGGATTATCAAGACGTTTTTGAGAAAAACAATGCAGATATTCTTCCTGAGCATCGCCCATACGATTGTTCAATCGATCTCAAGGAAGGAACTCAGCCACCATTTGGACCAATTTACAGTTTATCGCAAGATGAGTTGGCTGAACTCAAGACATATATTGACGAGAATTTAGCGAAGAATTTCATACGCCATTCAAAATCTCCAGCAGGAGCTCCAATTTTATTCGTAAAGAAAAAAGATGGATCTTTACGAATGTGTGTTGACTATCGAGGACTCAACAAGATCACAATCAAGAACAGGTATCCATTACCTTTGATATCAGGACTCCTTGACCAGTTAAATCAAGCTAAGATCTATACAAAAATAGATCTAAGAGGAGCATATAATCTAGTACGGATCAAAGAAGGAGATGAATGGAAGACTGCATTTCGAACCAGGTACGGACACTTTGAATACAATGTCATGCCTTTTGGACTCACGAATGCACCAGCTGCTTTTCAACATCTCATGAATGATGTATTTCGTGAATTCTTAGACAATTTTGTCGTCAGCTACCTAGACGATATCCTGATTTATTCTAAGAATGTTGAAGAACATGAAATACATGTTCGTCAAGTATTACAAAAACTCAGAGATGCAGGATTGTACGCCAAGATGGAAAAGTGTGTATTTCATACTACTCAAGTTGACTTTTTAGGATACATCATTTCAAATGATGGTCTTATGATGGATTCTAAGAAAGTCCAAACAATCATGGATTGGAAGATTCCAAAGACTGTAAGAGATGTCCAATGTTTCTTGGGATTTGCCAATTACTATCGGATCTTCATCAAAGACTTCTCACGAGTTGCAGCTCCACTTACACGCTTGACTAGTAAAGATAAATTCCAATGGAATCAAGAAGCGGAAGCAGCATTTGAAGCCTTGAAGACATCGTTTGTCTCTGCACCAGTCTTATATCGTGTTGACTTTTCCAAGGTATTTTTTATGGAAACAGACGCATCGGATTTTGCCTTGGGTGCAGTTTTATCACAAATGGGAACAGATGACAAACTTCATCCGATAGCTTTTCATTCAAGAAAATTCTCAGCAGCCGAGATCAATTATGAGATCCACGATAAAGAACTTCTTGCAATCGTGGATTCCTTTCAAGAATGGCGTCATTATCTAGAAGGTGCTTCTAGTCCAGTCACTGTGTATACAGATCACAAGAACCTCGAGTATTTCATGTCAGCACGCGTGTTGAATCGTCGTCAAGCTCGTTGGAGTATGTCTTTGTCAAGATTCGACTTCATTATCACTTATCGGCCAGGAAAACAACAAGGTTTGTCCGATGCCCTGTCTAGACGTTCTTATTTTGCACCAAAAGAAGGAGATGCAGCTTTTGAGCAACAAAGAACGGTCCTCTTGAAACCGGAGCAATTTCATCTCCGAGCAGTGAAATCAACACTGACTGTTGATTCAACTTTTCTCAAGCAAATCCAGTCCAGTATGTCCTCAGACCCTCTTGTTCATGATATCGAGAATAATTCTTTCAAGTCTCATGATTCTTCTAAGTTCGAGTTCAAGAATAATCTATTATATTTTGAAGGACGCCTATATGTTCTAGAAGGAAAAGCACGTTTGCGTGTTCTTCAAGCACGTCATGACTTTCCAGCAGCAGGTCACTTTGGATATAATAAGACTCTGGAACTCATATCAAGAGATTTTTGGTGGCCACAAATGTGGAAGTCAGTCAAAGACTTTGTACAATCATGTGATATTTGTTCAAGTTCAAAAATTCCTCGACATCGACCTTACGGACTTCTTCAGCCATTACCTATACTAGAACAACCATGGTCTTCTGTTTCTATGGATTTCATCACAGATCTTCCAAACTCAAGATCTTATGATTCTATATTTGTGATAGTAGATCGTTTCACCAAGATGGCACATTTTATGCCATGTACAAAATCTATCACAGGTGAAGAAACAGCTAAGCTTTTCATTGATAATATCTATCGCTATCATGGATTACTTAAAGATATCATATCGGATAGGGGAACTCAATTTGTGTCGAGATTCTGGAGGACTCTTTTCAAGATTTTAAAAGTGGACATAAAGCTATCTTCAGCTTTCCATCCTCAAACTGATGGACAAACAGAGCGCGTAAACCAAGTCTTGGAACAGTATTTAAGGTGTACCATCAACTACCAACAAGATGATTGGACAATCCTTCTGCCATTGGCAGAGTTTACTTATAATAATACAGTACATTCTTCCACGCAACAAACACCTTTCTTTGCTAATTATGGCTATCATCCACGACTTGATACTTTTGATTTTTCAAAAGTTGATAATCCTGCAGCAGAAGATATGGCAAATCGGTTGTCAGAGTTACATGCAATAATGAAGGCGCAGTTGAAGAAAGCTCAAGAACGACAAAAGATAAATGCAGATGTATATCGTAAAGAGCAACCACAACTCAACGTGGGTGATAAGGTATGGCTACTTCGTCGCAATATCAAGACCACTCGACCTTGTGACAAATTGGACTATCATAGGCTTGGCCCCTTTTCTGTTTCTGAACAGATCAACCCAGTTGCATATCGGTTACATCTACCGGAGTCAATGAAGATCCATCCTGTATTCCACGTGTCTCTTCTTGAACCATATAAGACAGTGGATATACAAGGAAGAAGACAAATGCCACCGCCTCCTATAGAAGTAGATAATAATGAAGAATTTGAGGTGGAAGAGATATTAGACTCAAGGCGGCGCCGAAATAAGCTGGAATATCTTGTTCATTGGCGCGGATATGATATTAATGAGCGCACATGGGAGCCATCCAGGAATCTAGCAAATGCATCAGCTAAAGTCAAAGTTTTTCATCAACGACATCCATCAAAACCAAGATGAAAACCTCTCTTATAAAAGAGACAAGATTGAGGCAAGATAACATTCAATTTCCTATCCTTGTTTGTAACTTCTTTGCATTTGTGACGCTAATTAGATGGAGAGCCAACAACCAGCGGATTCAACTCAAGAACCTTCGTTTGCTGACTTACCGGATGAGACATTGCGATTGTCACAACCTTCAAGACGATGCAACCGAGATGAAGATCCTCAAGAACGACATGTTCTTCCTCGAATAGATGGTGAGATACAACGCATTTGGTATCACGACCTTGGAAGAGATTCTCGATGTTTGGTGATATTATTGGAGATAGGAACGACTCCTGATGGTGTTTCAAATGTATTATTTGAAGGAAGTTATGAAGGCCTCAACAGTGATCAAATAACAGGGTGGTTTTCTCGCCCTGGAATGGGACACTATCGATGGCTAAGAGGACCCATCAACTATCTTCGAAGAGAACAAAGATCAGAGTATGTAGCAAATACAATTCGCCGCATATTAGATTTTCTCAATATATAATCACCGCTCCTCGTGGAACTCGTCCCTAGAAGGAGGGGTAATGTCACGGACATACATATAATTACCTATATGAATAGATCAAAGTATGTAAAAGTAGATAAAAGTAGGTTAATTGTGTAATATCTTCTAGAGAAGCTTCTTAGAAGCTTCATAGACGCTGCTTTGACTTTATAGGAGTCTATAGTTGACTTTTAGGCTAGAAACTTGGTCAACAAGTTAGCCATGTGCCACACATGTTGGAAGCTTAAAGAACAAGCTAACTACGTGGTCCATCCATAGAAAACTTGCCTTGTAAGCAAAGGCATGTGGCCTAGAAAGTCAACATATATTGGAGGTCTTATAGAACATCGCCATGTGGCTTCTAGTTAGATAGTATATATAGAGGCAAGAGTGAAGCCCTCTTCACTCTTGTCAACTCCTTTCTTGCTTCTAGTCTAGTTTCAAGGGTCTCTAGTTTTCTTATATTTTGGCAATAGCCATTCTAATTTCTTTCTTAATATACATATTTCTATTTTGTCCTATTTCTTTGAGAAAAGTCTCACTTACTCTTTAGCTTTCATCGAGTTCTTGTCCTTGACAGTAAGTTATTACTTGCAATTATTTAATAAATATAGGTATAAAAATCTCCTACCAATAGTATTTTAAAAAATATAATAAATATCTACTACTGGCCTTGTGTATACACTAAAAAGCTTATTACCATAGATCACACCATTGACATCTTTAATCACACTAGAAGTTTTTTTTACAATATAGTTTATCTTTGTAATCTTTATGAATTTGTTTTAAAAAAGTCTTTTCTAAGATTAAACAATCTAAGAAATAATCTCCAATTTTAAATTTTTTAAATTTAAAGAAATATTAGAAAAATATTATATATATATATATATATATATATAATGGATGAAAGTGACAAAAGTAAAACTTCTGTAAGTTTTACAATATACAAAAGTTGTAAAAAATGAATAGTGACCAGCCCAATTAATTTAGTGGTAGATCTAGAAAAATAAGGTCTAAATAATAGATAGACTTAGACTAGTAGATTCAATGCAAGTAGAAGATATTCAACCTACTTAAGAATAAGACACCTTAGTTAGGTCAAAATAAGATTTGGGCAATACAATCAAAGAGTCTAAAGTGAGTTAGAAATACCCAAAGTACCTAAAAATTAAACACCAAAGTTGTGTTAGATTAAAGTAATACATTAACTAGCCCCTAAAAGAAAGACAAATAATTGCCATCATTAAATATTAGTGGTATAAGTATATGAAAAGATTTTATTGAAATGATTATTTTATTATTATTATTTTTTTGAATAATATTCTACTTTAGGTTAATTGTATAATTTTTCCTATCTTTTCATTTTTTGTATTGATTGAAGTTAAGTTGTATTTAATTTTACTTAAAATTATAATTTTTTTAAAATTTTAATTAATAAAGTTTTGCCTATAATCTATTTATTTTGGAAAAAGAAACTATATTAAATTAGTATTGTAAATTGATATATTATAAGAGATTTAATATTTTAGTAATATTTAAAATTAATTATTTAGATATATAAGTCTTGACCAACTTACAACAAATTTTGGTTGAGCTTTTAACTACCATATTTTATACTAACTTATATCTAGAGAGCTAAAGTCTAGACAAAAAAGATGTTGATTTAAAGGGATTTCAAAACTTGGATAATAGAGAATAAGTTTTTGTGCCAATTTTATTTTAGTTTTGTACATTTAAAATGTGGATATATTTTTTGAAAAAATTAAAAAATTAAAAAATTAAAAATTAAATTTTAATTAGAATAATATCTAAGTTTAACAATGGGAAAATTCTAAGTGATAAAAAATCAAATATGTACAAAGTCTAGAAAATACAGAAAATATTTTTGAAAAAATATTTTTTAAAAGAAATTTTATTCTAGTATTTATTATTTTGTAAGACTTCCAAACATAAATAAAAAATTACATGCTATTTCAAATAATAAAATTATTCTTCATGATGTAAAGTTAAAAAAAAAAATACTTCAATGTATTATATAAAACTTAGAATTTTACATTAATCAAAATAAGACTTTGAAATCTATCTTTATATGTTTTAAAAGTTCAAAAGTTGAAATATACAAGAAGTAGAAAGAAACAAACTTAATAAAAAAATCAATGCTTTTATATCTTTTTATATCTTCTCAAATGCACTTCAAATTAAAGGTTATGAACTATTGTATAAAATAGACTATTTTCTTTTCATTTTCAAAGGTTTTTATTCCAATGATGTGATTTCTTTTATATAAACTTTCTATTTAGGAGATATAAAAATTAATAACTTTTGTTTAAGAACTTACTTTTATTTTGATTTCTTTTTAATCATTTTTTTGGTAGTATACATGATAATGGATTAAACATTAAAATATGAATTTATTATAAATTTTTATTTTTAATTTTACATTGATGATTATTTTATATTTATTATTAAAATTTAAAGATTTGGAATTCAGATTTTTAACTTTAGACTCATAAGAATATTTTATTTCAATTTGCTTCTTTTTTTTGAACTTTTAACTTAATTCAACTCTTATTTTTTATGATTGTATCTTTTATAGTAGAGTTTAAATTTGATACAAGTATTTATATTTTAAAAAATAAATTAAAAATATTAATAAAATTTATTCTATTTTCATAATAATTGTGAGGTAGTCAATTCAATGTTTTAAATATTTTTTAGATTGTAGAAGAAAATAACTAATTTAGGATAGTACTATGTTGATATTGTATCATTGAAATTATTAATATATAAAAAAATTATGTTCATATCATATCAATTAAGTGGCGGATTTTAAGTTGAAACCTATTCACACTGTATCAACCAACTATCTAATATAGTATTATGTCTCATTTTAGCAATCAAATAAAAAGTATAGAATTAAACCTTGTTTACATTGTAGCAATCAAATTACAAGTTCAACATTGGATCTTCTTTACGTAATAAGTGATAAAATATATAAATCAAAATTAAATCTCATTTGCATAGTAGTAATCAAATAATTAATTTGGTATTAGATCTTGTTTATACTATAGCAAAAAAAAAAAAAACTAATTTAGAAATAGACCTTATGTATGCTATGGAAATAAATTAATTGGTTTAGAATTAGGTTGTATACATATTATAGTAGTTAAATAAAAAAATAGGTTTGATAATCTTTCTATTTCTATTTGAAAAAATAATAATAATAATAATAATAATAATAATAATAAAATAAAATAAAAATTAATGAAGCATTCATCTATAAGATATAGAGTTTTCTAATTTTAAGATTTAGACATTGATGATTAGGATTTTTTTTTAATATAGCTAGTTATAGGATTTATAATTTAATATTGGACTTGAAACTAATCATGTTTTTTGGGCATTTATTGCATATATTCACAGAATTAATATTAAAAATTTAGGGTTTAAGATAAAATAAAATAAAGTAAAATAAGTTACAATAATTTAGAATTTAGAATAAGACTTAGGTCTAATTAATTTTTTTGGTTTTTTTTTGTTTATGCTTCTATAATAAAATACTAACAATATTGAGTATATAATACATGTAATATTTACGTTTTAAGTTTTATTATTCTTAAAGTCAAATTCATTGTCATTAATTACAAAACCGTTGGTTTCAAAATGTCTTTAAAAATGCTTTTAATACGATTTTATTGTATGATTTATATTACAGTCTAATACTAAAGGCGGTGAAGCCTGCAGGTTTTGCTCACACGGGCACCACATAAACTTAAGTTTTCTAAGCATATTGGTAAGTTTCATGAACTTCATCCCGACGTTGTGCAGGATCCAGGCAGGCTGAATGGAGTTTATGCACATCTGAACGCAGCATATTCACAAACATGAGTGGGATGAAATGGTCAAAGACACTCTCTTGCTGAGAAGATCTCATGGCAAAGCTAGTTTCGCAGCAAAAGGCTGAGTCTTGTGTGCAATTCATGAAGCTTTGAACAAGAGGTAGAGCAGATAAGACGAATGGACTCGGTCTTTCCACTGAAAGATATTAGAAACTGGTTTTCGTTTTATATTATGGATGTTGCTACGTCCATGGGAACTAAGAAGATATATATATATATACTTTACCCATCTTTGGATCTCCGCTGTCGAATTCTTTTGCTGTGTTTTCTTTTTGCATACCACACACAAATAAACTTTGACATGCCTCAGCTTTTGAGTTACTCATGAATATATAGCACTGTCTGTTGATATTTCTATTCCTGGCATGGCACAGTGCTTCTAATCGCTCAACTTTTCTAACGTAGCAGCCGCTGCTCGGAAGCTTTCGCCGCATCCGCGTTCTTCCGAGGCAGCTGATGAGAACGAAAGCTTTTAAAAGCTGCTGAGGAGTGAAGTTCAGAACGCTGGAATAGGCGCGTGTGGAATCACCATACTTTCCATCGCCGACAGGCAGCTGTCACTGATCCTCTCCCATTGGGTTCGCACGGATATTTCCAAATGAAAACGATGAAGGACTTGGCCATCTCTGTGGAGGTTAAATGGTTCAGATTCTAGTTTCCTCTCGCTCTACGCTGCTTTTGCTAGAGTTAAGAAGTTAATTAGTCGCTGCGGGCCTTTAAACCTCTCAACGTCGTGCGTGGTACCTACCTCATTGGATACCTATTTCTTGTGACTTGTTTGGAAATCATATCAGAGTGCAAGTCGCGTTTCCAATGATGCAATCTGATCTATTCGTTCAGAGTCGTCAGATATCGAAGGGATCAATCTTTGACTTTCAATCTAACAATTCAGACAAGAGAATCTGCGGCAAACGAACCCGCATAAAGTTATTTCATCTACGAGCAATGTAGGAACAACGAACCTCATGGCTCGGGCATCTGGATTTTACCATGCTCTTTCACGTCTCTGTCTCGACTGCAACCTTGTCGATTGCTTTCGCTCTATCTAGAAAAGAAGATCTGGCTAGATGAGAAGTTATTTACCTTGCAGCGTCTTCGAACCGCAAACCAGTCTGACTTCGATCCAAGTTGCAACCAGCGTAGAAATTTGTAGCCGCGTTTTCTGTCATATCAATATCTAAATTTAGACCCTACAGAATGGAGTATTTCCAGGCATCTCAACTCAAGACATCACCACACGTTTCAGTTTCTTCACGAGTCGGTAAAACTACCATCACAGCCAAGTAGCACCTGGGGACAACTTTCACGGTCAACACAACCGCTGGATTGCCATTAATAACTCCGGAACATGGTATGTGACGAAGAAACAGAAGAGTTTTATTTAGAAACAGCACCCACAAACAGCTCAGACTCCACCAGATCCGCGAGATTCTGATGCTGCCAGCATGTACACAATGCAGAATACTAAGAGCAGGGTAGCAAACTGTGCGGGGATGTGAGGTTTTAATGAATGTTGATCCATTATTCTTAGCACAGGCCCGTTGCTTCCTCACTTGTCCAGCATGCTCAGTTGGGTTGTGTAACTCTGAGCTATGCACATCCTTATCAGAGAGCAAAAAACGACCGAAACAAGTCCCATTCTACATGTTTTGTAAGCAGTTGCCAGTGACCGTAGACAAGGTTCAAAGCTTTGATAAGTGTTCGTGATTGATCGGATGATGAACATGACCCACCAAGATCTGCAACTCATGGCATCATGTTAGTATTTGTTAATGATTTACACTGTGTTATAGTTATTTCTCCCACCTGTGATTTGTGTGTTCGATTTGATCTCTGATTCTTGTGAAACGGGTAGAAGATGGATCAATCCAGACTGAACTTTTAAATTAAAATTTCAAAATTTGAGTTTACGTTTATTGTTTAAAATAAATTAAATTCTTGGTTGATTTGTCTCTACTTTTTATTATTATTATTATTATTATTCGAAAATTTGTTAATGTCACAAGTGTTTTTTGAGAAGGTTTGGGTGATTGTTCACAGATTGCTGTCTTATTGAAAAGGAATGAAACAAGTTATTTTGCGCTTTATTTATTCATTTATTTTAAATATATTAAACTAGTTCTATTACAGATTAAATGATGTCTTAGCATAATCCGGCTATACCAACCACGGATCTTAGAGAATTTTGTACAGACATCAAGAGATGGAAGATTCTTCACAAATTTTATTTGATTTAACGTATGTATAATAAAATTCTTATAACTAAAAAATTGTTTTCTTGAAAGTGAATCTATATTTTAAAACATGCGCAGATATTTATTTAAATCGCTTGAGCCCTGATTTGGTTTTAGAGGTTAATGCAGAGTTTTTTTCTTATTTTATATCTGAATATCAATAGGTTTGATAACGTACTAAAATGTTATAGAATCTATCAATTGATATATTGTATATGAAGAAAATAGAAAAACGGAGGATACAACATAATAACACTTTAGGATATTTAATTTAAAATACTACAATTTTAAATTCAAATATGTGGGTAAGTACAAAGGAGCTTTTGCTAACATAACATTAATCAATGAAACACAAGAAATTGTTTGTCAAACAGATTTTGATTGAGGATTATTGTCAAAAAAATATTTGAACACGTAGTATACACAATAAAATCCTTTGACTAAGCAGATTTGACTTTGTTCAATTATGTGAAAAAACCCACACTAATTTTATATGTTTATTTTAATATTAACACATGCATAACGAAGAAGCACATGCCAAAGGATAAAAAATTATAATTCCCAGAAATAAATCAGCGAGCTCGTGGATTCAATAGAAATCACTATTTAAATCCAGACTTTCATGAACTATGAAGAAAAGAACAGTATTTCGCACGGACAACTTCGTGGGTAGCTCCTCCCAGTATTAGAGAACCTGGGAACGGACCAATCCAGATCCCGAGACCTCAAGTGAAGTTTCTTTTTCATTTGCGGACTTGGGGCTCGGGGACAAGCTTAGCAGGTGCGTGGAGCGGTGGTGTCGGTGGTTTTCCACGAGGGTTCGGCAAATCTCTCCCTTCCTTCCAGAGTTCATGCGGCCACCATCTCCACCATCACTCATGTCTGCACGAGCGCAGCTTCTTGCTCTCAACCCCCGGGTTTCAATGCTTGCGGCACCACCCACAACTTACGGCGCTGGTTTTCGTCTCATGTCATTATAGAATGAACTCTTAGCGGCGAAGCGATTTGAGCAAGGAGATGGGCTCACGGGTTGTGAGTTTAATCACCTGATTAACCTCAGCAAAGATGCAGTCCCACCGTTGAATCCCGTTCGGCTCGATACATTCGCTAGTTCTCATGGTTGAGGTTGGCGTACTTTCCACGTAGGAATCCTTCTCGCTTATTCACCTCGCAACGGCAAACTAAGATAAATAATTCCGCTGGTCTCTCTCACACGAACCATCTCACAGCGCCTTTCTCTGCAGCTCAGAGAGAGCTAGAATTGCCTGAATGTGCGGTCGAGTCTAGGAGTGCTACAGTTTCTAGCATTTGCCTCGCTAGTGCCGTTGCGGGGTGAGTTGACCAACGACGACGATTGTAACCCTGTTTACCATTCAGGTTGAGGTCACGATTGGATCCAGACATGCCAATTTGTAACACTCGATCTACATGGTTGGCTGGGGCGTCAGATTTCAGGGAATGTGTTATAGTAAGGACCAGAAAACGCCGACTTCCCGACGTCGGAAACGGGCAGGGATGATGCTGAATCCGGATGCCGAGGACGCGGTTGCAGTAACATCACTGTGCGGTGATTGCACACAATGAGCGAGTGAGTGAGTGAGTGAGAGTGAGTGAGTGTATTACTGTGATCCATGCTTTTTCCTTCACTTGTACTCTATTGCTACTCTCTGCCAGCTATTCTCCACCTTTTTAGTTGTTTTCTAATTCTTTCCTTTAATGGTTTGGATCTTTGTTGTCCTTTCCTCTGAGATGTAGTTTTTATTTTTATTTTTAATAATGTTGATGATTCAGAAATGGACGACGTGTTGCTTGGCCGTTTCCACAACGGAAAAAAACTATTAAATATATTATGAGGATTTATTAAAGATTTAGCTTTCTTCTCTCTTAGGGAGGAGTTGTATTCTTCTATTATCTCACATGTGTCATGTTCAAACTTTCATGTAAGTTTTTTTTTTTTTTTTTTTTGTTTGTTTGTTTTCCATAAGTATTGAAAGAATGCATTACAAATTGAAGCATTTGGGCATAAAAGACTAAAAAAGCAAACAAATCTGAATATAAAATAGTACTACCAACTATTAAAGGATCTTCCTAGCTTATAGAAAGGTCATGAAGGACTAGGTTTTCAAAACTAAAAACAAAATTGACAATTAAAACGTATATATATATATATATATATATATTCATTGAAAAATAATTTTCATGAATTAGAGACAAATTTGAGAGCCAAATAAAAATCAAATGTAGAACTATGTTATATTTGTAATTGGAGTTCAACAAGTTTTTAAGGAGGAAGTTGAATTTGCAAAGCCAAAATTGAAGTTATATGTTAAAGTCGTAGCTTTTGTCAAAAAGAATTCAAAGAAACAAACTTGGAGTCATGCCAAATCATAACATTATTCTACACATGAAATAAGTGCTACACTTGAAACACTTTAACAAAAATACAAAAGTAAAACATAGATAGATTGCCTCAATAGAAGGGACATCTATGCAATCAACCAGGTAAATGTCAACACTGAATATAAACAAAAAAATTTAAGATATATTAATAAAAATAAAACTAAATGAGTCGATTGAATGGTTTCCAAATCTGTAGAACCAAATGAAGTCAAAGCCAACTTGAATCTTGAAATGAAATCATTGAGTGACAAAATTAAAATAAAGTATAATAAAATCACGAGTGTGTAGACTAGCAAAGAAGCTGCAATCATAAGCTGAGGCAATCTTGTTGTTGTTAGAGTTTCTATGAATGTCATTGAAAGGTGTGAATAGTTTTATGTTTGTTTGATTGTTTCATTCTATTTATTATATACTTATTCATGTTTTAGAATGGGTACAAAATAGATTTGTGGGTGTTGTGATTGGCAATTTTGGATCTTTGCTGCACAAGGTTTTCAAACAAGTATAACTGTGATATTCTGTAGGAAGATGGTTGACTGGGTTTAACATTATCTATTTGCAATCTCAGAGTGGTAAAGATGATTCTTTTAAACTATGTAGAAGTAATGGAAAAAGAAAGAAGTTTAGAAGTAGAAACTCCAGTGTATTGCTAAGTAGTTGTAGAAAATTGCCAATTGGTGGGAGCGTTCTTTTGTCCGAAGTGCAAATGTGACGGCAAATCGTCCTTTTAAGTGAAAAACACTGTAGCAAGTAATAGAATATATCAATTCCTTGTAAGAACAAATCTATAAAATACGGAGTTGATTAACCATGTATTTTTGGGTTGTTATAAAAAACATTACAATACAGTAAGGTGAACCAATTCAATACAACATTGAATTTACAATAAAAATATGTGCCAAAGTGGGATTTTTTTTTGTATTTCTCTATGAATGTATATAAAAAAGTTACATTTGAAATCTTGTAATCATTATAGATAGATTTTTTTTGTAGGGCTTTGTGTTGAAATTTTTTAGAATTGAGTTTTAGTAGTTTAATTATACATATATATATATATATATATATATTCTTTTTTCTAATAAAACAATACTAATGTTGGTTTTTTCAAAATAATTATAATAAATACAAGTTAATTTATACAAATAATGATAATAGGAATAATAATTATTGTTATATGTTATTTATTGTATCAGATTTATCAGCTAAAAGATTATAAAAATATATATATATATATATATATATATATATTTACATTGATAATACAAAATAACACACTAATCACAATTGTTTAAATTTTATTGTACTACAGAATAGATAAGAAATTAGAAAAAAAGAACAATGCCAATTGAAAACATAAAAGAGAGAAATCAAAGTAAATAGAGAGCATTTTTTATTTTTTAAAATTTAGATGTATTTAGTTTCCTTAGACATTTTAATGTCATCAAAATGTTTTTTTAAAATTCACATATTCACATTATTTTTTTGATAATTTTATTAGGTATCATCATAACCAAACAGCCATAAACATCTAAAATCAATTTTACAAACAATCTCAAAACACTCAATTACATTATAAATGTACATGAAAAAAAATATAAAGCTTATTTTGTATCACATCCTATTATTTATTCCCTTGGATTGGCACGTAAATAAATGTGAATGTAAACATGAAACTTTTATATAAATATCATTTGACGGCCACTTTTTTCATTGTTTTGTAGCGTAATTCGTTTTTAAATATGAAAGTGAATGATTTTGTGCTCCGAATCACATTAAGTACGTGATCTACATGTCTAGCCTCAAACTGAATCTCGTGCCTACCCACCCACCGTGGGGTGGACCCTACAACCGCTGCATTGATGCAACAACTGTCATGACATGTCCAATCGTTGCGCTCTCCCTCGCATAACATCCAATCAACTGTAGACACGTTCCAATTAGCACGTGTACACCGAACTGAAAGACGCGTTTATAGGAGAAGTTCACCCATAACCGCTCCCAACGGAAGATGAAAATAAGTGTTTTGCGAGACCCTTCTCGAGATCCTCAAAGTGCTTATCATTGTAACCCTTACATACCTGGTTTAATACCCGGATTAATATACCCGACTTCCCTGATGATGTTTGTGTGAAGGAGCTTCCCGGGTATGATCACTGTCGTCGTAAATACAGGGAGTGAATGAAGGTTAAAAAGAAAAAGTAATTTGGGCGGGCTTTTGAAAGAGGAGCTCCACCTGCATCTCCCGGATTAGAAAGTTTGAAAAATCTGCGTTCACGGAAGGAAAGAAACACAAATTCGCGGTGTGTGGCTTCGTTGAATTAGATTAGAAAGTTGTGTTCGGTCGAGATTTACAGGGAACAATGGCAACGGAGTCGGATCGCGGGGTGTGAATCGGAGATGAAATGGGGGAATGTGACTATTTCTTGCCGGGCCTCGCCATCGCCGCCGTACCCCTCTCTCCGCGCGGGGAGATGCCAAAGTGCCGGTTCCAAACCGAAAGGAGATTTCCCCTTCGATTCCGAAGTTTATCCCCGCCTTGCATATTTTGTGGGCCCTTTTGATTGAGGAAGGACCAGGACAACCGATCTTCGAATGTGAGGACCAAATGAAGGCTGGGTCCAGGCATCTATGTTTAGCAACCATGCAGTTGTGAGAACTTGTCGCGCTGTGGTGGTGAAATATTGTGAAGGCACTCCAGCTTAGTAACTTTCTATCGCAAGTGTCTCGTGGAGCGTACCATCTGTCGCTACCGTTCCCCATGTTTATTTTTTGTGTGAAATGCAGCGAACCTTGTATACTTCATTCTGAGGTCGTTTGGTAAATTTTATGGGTTTACATGAGAAGGGATCCAGAGTGTGTCAGAAAGCTTTATTCGGAAGTTGTAGGGTGGTGATCGATGCAGGTAGATGGCAGGCCTAATCATTGCGGGTTAGTTTCTGAAACAAAATGACACTTGAATGTTTTTCCCCTCCCCCTACCCCATAGAATGTGTTTTTATGTGTTTTAGGTTTGAGTGATGACAGGGCAGTGATGATAACAGAAGCCTAGAAATGATGATGGTTTGTGTGGGTCGTGCGTCAGATTTGTAACTCATGTCAGGGATGTAAGTGCTACCGGGAACGGCGCCACTATTCCAGTTCCGTCCGCGGTTACGACGTCGTAATTGGAGGGGGAAACCGGATGTTTGTATCCATGTCTCGACCTCCTTGACTCTTCCTTTCGGATCAAATGTCTGCGAGTCTTAAGTGTTTTCTTGGTCGGGTCTTCACTGCACGCTAAGGCGTGAACTTACTCTTGATCATTTCGGGGTCTTGCATGTATACCTGAGATGGGTCTTAAGGGGTGAAAGTGTTGGTTGTGGGCTCGGCGGTGCGATATTGCCCTGTTCTGCCGACGAGCGCGTCTGAGCTGCGAAAGAGCATAGTCTGGGTTTTCAATACATCACGCCTTCTTCGTTGACTTCTGGTTGCGACGAAGGTGTGGATCGGTGTCTGTGCCGGAACTGGCTATTATTGATTTCTTGCGTGTTGGTCTGTCGGCCGTTCTAGTCTACAGATGTGTTCGGTTTGAATCCTTCTCTTCTGGGTTGGCGAGTTGCAGGTCGGATTAGTAGCTGTGCAGACCGGTTCGTTACGCTGTGGTAGCTTTCCTTCTCGGAATTGGGAGTTCATGCTAATTATTGTTAAGTTTTGGGATTGGAAGGCACAATTGCTGTGGATGTAGAGGTTGGTGGAGTTAGCGAAGTGAGGCGCAGTGCATTTTGGATTGCTGCTTGGCAGCGTCACTTGCACACCTATATCGCGCTACACACATATTTTGATACGGTAAGGTTTCCGACAGCCTTTTGTTGCTTAAGAGTAAGCTTTGGGCGACACAACTGCGCACAATGTTACGCAGATGCGCACCGCCTTCCATGGTCGCAGCGATTTTTCTCAAAATCTAGATCGCAGGATTTTAGGCGTGATTTTAGGATCGATGGCACTTAACCCTTGAAGTAAATCTGGCAGTATTCGTGTACATGTGATGCTTAGTGCCCAGTCTGCCATGCTATCTATGTGATGATATATTCCTTTCTTTGACCTAGAATTGAAGTGGCTAAGCCCTGGCAAGCGTTAAATCAGTTCAATACGTCACTTGTTATATCACGTCCTTGGCTCATTGTTCCTCTTTGTTATGTTTCCAGGTTTGAAATATTGCTGCTCCTGAGAGTGGTGGATACCTCGTCATTTTGAACGCCCATCCTCAGGCAATGACAGTGAATAGGACCATGGATGCAGACGATGTCCTTCTAAGTATAAATTCTCTTGAATCTGCATCAGATCTGGATAAGAGTGGTGTGACAGATTCTCCGGATGGGGAGATCAAACGTGTGATATGTCAGAAACAGAGAGAGCCTGAGGCAGAGATCGAGAATCCCAAGACGAGGTTGAGGATTGTATCGCGGAACTGGGAGGCTTCCAAGGGAGATGCCATTATGAATCCAGAGCTCAGTAGCGGAGCTGAGAAATTAGCAGATGGAGATGATCAAAAAATCAAGCCTGGCCTTTCCAGTCCGCTTCCTAGTCCGCAGACTCGACCTAGAGCTGCTTTTGTTGGTCCGATGTCGCCTCGGTCATCACCTGGTGAGCACGCAGATTTGGTCGAAAAGAACAGATATCTTGAGTTGGCTCTGAAGAAGAGTATGCTTGAGAACGAAGCTTTGAAGCGTGAGTTTGAAGAGGAGAAGAACATGCTCATTGAGAGCCTTGATCGTCTCGAGCTCGCCAACGAGCAGCTGCTGGCAGGCGGTGAGAACTCTGGTATGGAGCAGCTCCAGATGGAGCTTACCAGGTTGCAGAGGCACAATACTTTGCTTTCTCAAAGGGAACGGGAGCTTCAGTTTCAGCTCAGCACCAAGGATATGCTTCAGAAAGAAGTTCAGCATTTGCAAGAGTTGAATGAGCAATTGTTGGAGTCGAGGTCTGGAGATGGGGACTCTGAATCCGGAAACAAGTTGCTTGAGAGGATTATGACTCTGGAGACAGAGCTTGCTGATACAATAGAGGTGAACAATTTGTACAAATCACAGCTCCACGATGCTTTTGCTGAACCTAAGATAGCTCCAGGCGCACCTGCTGCTGGTGGAGACGAGGAGGTTGCGAAGCTACGTGCTCAAGTGAAGACATTAGAGGGAGAATTGCAAGATCTTCGCGATCGGTATTTCGTCATGAGCATTCGTCTCGCTGAGAGAGAAGCCCAACATGAAGAAGTTATGATGAAGTTCCGAAGACTTCAAAGTCCTATCAAACATTTTACCGGTTCATTTAAATGGTAAACACTTCTTGCTGCACAAATTCAACTCATGTGAATTGTAACAGAATTTAGAATACATACTATAAACTTGAGTTCTATCCTTATTCTTTTGATTTTGCGGCTTCTCCTGGACTCTAGTCTTAATTTGACTACCTTTGAGGTGCTTCTTTGTGTGAAGCCTGTTGGTATGTTTTTCTTGATGCCGCAGGGAAGCTTAGATAGGGCAAATTACTTAGAGAGATTCCTTCGAAGAGGAGCTTTAGAACCCATTTCTGTAAGTAGTTATATTCTATTGAAGAATATGTGGTCATTCCACTAAACATGACCAGTTCGTTGGTATGCAACTTGGGACGTGTGTGGAATTTGTTTTACTTCTTGTCATCTGCACACGCAGTTTCTAGCCGTCACGACCATGTGCTTGATGATTGCATACAAGAGCTTCAAATATTCCGTACTGGTTCACCTTATTCGGACATTTGAATCCCTTGGAAGATCATTTCTCGAACAATAGATAGTGAACCGTCTGTTTTATAATGGTAGATGTCGAAATGACGTTTGCTGATTGTTGAGACAAAATTTTGTACGATTCCATCATCAATCTTTTAAAATTGGTCATTGTTTGTCACAATTTTCTGTTCGTAACGTTATCTTGGAATTCCCTCCTGTGTTTGTGCCACTAGCACCTGAATAAAAAGCAGACGGGTGTAAGCGTGTAGAGATAGTTGTTATAACCCACTGTTCTCATACCTCTTGGTAACTTGTCTTAGCAGCCTCAATCTCCAATTTCACGCTTTTTGGTTTATCGCGAAAGTCTACGGTGCATGCAAGAATGTTCTTTATGCGTTCGTGTATGTTCTGAGTTCGCTGGTCAAACTTGCTTTACGTAGATAAAATCTCCGCAATCTGTATGACGACTGAATGAATGAGTATTCCTTTTCTGCTGTTATCACACGCATATTATTTATGTATACTCCCTGCTTTCTTGCGGCACCCATGGTTTCTGATGTGTTAGCATGTGATTGTGACAGATTTCGTCCAAAAGAATATATACAACCGGTTCGATGAGTATGACAACTAATGGACGATTGTGAACAAGGTTTTGGTGTTCGAAATCGAAAAGCACCGGTCAGACTATTATGTATAGTTCAAATGGACCCAGTAAATGTGATTCATCTCTTGTGAGTGGCTGTTTGTCTTCACAATACCCTAGATTACATTTTTCTCATTATTAGCTGCACAGACAGCTCTGTTGGTTATTACCAAGATTTTATTCCATTTAGCAATTAGTCGTGCCTTTCAGTGTAGCTTTCATGTGGGTAGAGTAAACATCCAGTTATAGTTTGGCATCGTAGATGTCCTGCCCAACAGCAACCATAGAATCTGTCTTGTACATTTAGATCTATGTAGGAAGAAAGGGCTCGTAGATTATTGAGCGACACCATCTTGTATCTGTTTATTATCTTTGCAATCCACAGTAATTAGCAACGGAACATGATCACAAGTAAGGCGCACATGCTATTGTATTTGGTTAGTTGCTTTTTGGTGGAGTGCTACTCCTTCACGAGCTCTTGGCTACGTCTTGAGCTCATCCTAATCGTTCTGCACCCGTTAGAATAGTTTTGGTATTTATGCCCTTCGCGTTGAGATTAAAGTTCTCAGGCTGAAGTGAGTCTGGGTACTGTAAGGCTGGTACGAGGTTGTCAATCACATGAATCGTGTGAACTAAGCTTACCCAACTTCTTGCATGCAGTCAATTTCGACGAAGTAATTGTGACAACGATGCAGTGCAGCCCTCGTACAGTTCCATGCTAGGCGCTTGAAGTCGTCTTTTTCTGTGAGCACCATTGTTGCACGAGTGCCGTAATGCCTTAAGGCTTTCTCACTTATTGCACGGTTTCAAATTATAATGTGGCCATTGCCTTGAACTTGACATTCACAACACTTCGAATTGATGTCGCACATTTGGGACCATTTTCCTGTGTGGATTTATGATACTGATATATGGATTTTCACCTTCACCCAGCATAGTCTCTTGAGTTCACAGCTGAAGCGCCAAGTTCAAAATTAAAATACAGATTTTATGAACAGAGAATATTCTCGAATGCGCAACATTGATTGGAAGTGTTAAAATTTGCTGCTTTTATCTGCATTTTCAGTTTAAAAGTGAATTATCGCATGTAAAAGTAACGTTTCCATGTCACAATACTATGATCGGAGCATCATGCTTTACGTGACGGTGAACGCGGAAACTTGCAGCCGATATGACAACTAAATGTCTTCTGTTTAGAGTTAAAAATATTACACGAAAACTTTACGTCCACCAAAGCGGTCGATATCAAAGAGGGGTGCTTTAGATAAAACTCTAGACGTTCATTACCACACCGCCAACAACCAAAATACCGAACAATGTGTGAATTCGAGGTTGATCCATCATTCTCAAACTTCCACACATGCAGGTGAGAGAAGCGTAGATTCTTAAGATACAACCAGAACACTAGAGCTGCAACCTAATTTTCCCACATGCACCTCTGACCCAACTCTATCCGTGCAACGACGGGGGATTCTATTTCCGGGCCTTTTTCAGATCCGTTCGTAACAATTCAAAGGTGTGAATTAGAACCTACCGTGCAGTACCAGCCGCGTACCGCTCTTCCACCTGGAGAGCGGGCACACAAAATTTCTCACAACTTGTCCATCGTTCAAACTGCTGCGAATTCTTCGGCGGGTTTGGACTGACAGTATTTCATCCATTCATAAGATTCTGTACATCCATGTGATGAAAGTAATGGATGAGATGTGAAAACAAGTTTGTTTCGATGTTTCCAGGAATGTAATGTCTATTTCCTTCGCAATGTTATGAGAAGAAAAAACATGTTGGCCCCAATCTAAGATGATGGATATGAATAATGGGAAGATATTGGTGGCTTTGTATTCTAATTTTAACAAGTAAAGCATAATTCTTGCCCCAATAATTGAGGCTGATGTTGTGTGACAAAAGAGAAGCTTGAACAATACATATTGACATTTTGTTGCCATCAACAAATTGCATGTTGTTGTTATTGTTTTGTTTTTTTTTTTTAGTTTTTTTTTTTTTAATTTTTATTACACAATATTAAATTTATTTTAAAAATTGTGTATTGATTTTTGAATCTAACAATGTTTTTTTTTTGTCTTGAATTGAATTAAAATATTATCTAAAGATATATAAACCAAGTCAAATATAATCAAAACATATTGCCAGATTACATCAAATAACTAAATTTGTCAAAGTCAATATCAATTGCATCAAAATTTTACTTTCATACATGATTTAAAATCTTTAAGTTGTCATTTGATCTACATTTAATAAACAGATAAATGCACCTAATAAATAAATAAATAAATCTTTATGAAGTGTGCTTCTGGTCACTAGATTTTCTTATATGATTTCAAAACAAAAGCTATAAGTAATATTTTTCTTATTACACTTTATGATATTAACTTATAATCAAGTTGTTGTAATTCAAAAACAAATGGACAATTCTCTAATCAAGTTTCACTCCTTAACAAACTAGTCTTAATGCATCTCACAAAGAATCTTGTAACATTAAAGGCTAGTTTTTTTGTGGTTTGTATGATAACTTAGTAGTTATATTATTTTTGGATGGACATTGACTATAAAAATTTCTGTTGAATTTTTTTCTAATAAACTCATTGTTAATAATAAAACTTTATGTTGAAAATTTTCTACTTAATTTATTTTTATGATGTTGTACTTTTAACTAAGCTCTCTTTGATAACCCTGGATGTTGTTGATAAAATTTATATATATATATATTAGAAACAATAGATAGAAGACCCTATGCCTTTGCATTAATAATATTTTCTATACAAAGAATATAATACCTCAAAAATTTATTGGTATAACCAAGTTTATTACTTTAATTAGCTTAATTCTCATATTTACTTTGTTATGAAATATAAATAATGAAAAAAATATTTTAAATAATTTTTTATTAGAAGACTCTAACAATAAATTGTAATAAAAAATTTAAATAATGCTTTAAAATGATAACTTATCAAAATAACTTGGAAGATAATTCTATAAAGTTTTACTCTTTAACAAACTATTTCTTTTCTGGTTGCTTTTTTTGAATGTTCTGCCAAAGAAATCATTCTAAAATTTTAATTTTATAATAAAACTAAGATAAAAATAAATAAAACCCAAAAAATACTTTTATTCGTCTTAAGCTTTTTATTATTACAAATAAGATTCTTTGCAAATATAAGAGATGTATTAACCATATATATTTTAATTTATGGATAATGTCTTTTATTTTAATGAAATGAGATTCTTTGCAAATACAAGAGATGTATTAACCATATACATTCAATTTATCTTGATATGTTTAATTAAAAAATACTAAATAATTGTATTGGTTAATTTTTCACATGTTATTTTTTTTTATTGCACAACATAAAATTTGTCATCTTGGTTAATTGGTCTACCACCACTAACATAGAATCCTTCAAATTAGAACTTTGAGAAATCATAACAAAAATCTATTAAAACAAATAATTAAGAAAGAAGACATAAGAATATGTAAACACAATGTTGTAGCACATTTTCTTTTGCATATATCTGATACGATTGCATTGATTTTTCTCACATTTTCTTTTTTGTACCCACTAACAAAACCTAAAGACTAATTCTTCAGAGTTGTTATAGTCAAAATGTTGGATACTACAAAAATCACAATACGCTTGAAGAACCTTCAATAGCAAGTATTTTGCAGATGGTCATAAAAGTTCATTAAAATAAAAGACATTATCCATAAATTCAAATTCTTTCCCGAATTTAATTTCCTTAAATTATTCGATACTGTGTTTACAATATTGTGTTAATTATGTAAATATCGAATAATTTAAGGAAATTATTCGATACTATTGCTGTTGCCATGGCGATGGTGGTAAGAACAGCTGGTGCCTGGGGTGTGTCTACTGTCGCTCAAGTGAGGTGTGGAGTGGAGCCGGTACTGTATGCTAAGCAAGCGCTCATGCATTCTTGTAACTTGTCTCGGAGGGGTAATGGTCTGTCGATTTCGAAGTCGGGAGATGCTGCACTTCGGTGCGAAGCGGCTACATTGACGGCTGCTCGCGTAGCGATCCCCGACAAGGTTTCGGGAGGCGGAGTAGAGATGAGACGCATGGATGAGACTCGAGCTGCTCTTTGTGAGAGCTTGGAGGTTGCATCGGTCATTAGGAGGGTGGAGTGCATCAGCAATGAAGAATGTCGACCCATTCATGGCGAATCGAAATTTGTGTCCTGCACAGTTGTGGAATCGACAGTAGTTGGAATCGAACTGTATCAACAATGCCGTGTACACCATGGCAAAAGAGGCGGGGGTGATGCAGGTCTGGGACTCATGACACCTCTGGTTGTACATAAAACTGCAGCGAGGGACACACAGTGCAAGACTGAGATCTTAGCCAACTTCGAGGCCGTTCTACAGGGAGCCAGTCGCAACGCAGAAGTGCTTTCGAAACTGGCACTAATGGCGTGGCGAAAGCTGGGAGACGCGGATATGGCAGAGGAGTTGTACACGGAAGCGATTCAATTGTCACCGGGGGACTATACCATACAGAAAAGCTACGCTGAATTCTTGTGGCAGTGTGACGCGTAGATGAGAGCGGACGATAATCTAATACCAACGAAGAACAAAGTTCTGCAAGAGCCCAGCATATCCTAATCGACCTGGCAAAATTCTCGGCGCAAATGGCCATTAGGATATGCTGGGCTCTTGCCGAACTTTGGCTATTAGCAAAATTTCTCAATTCTCACCAGGTTCTTCATCGTGTACAAACAAACTCCGATCCTTTATTGCCAATCTCATTATTGTTGAGAATATAGTGCTTGTTGTTTGAAGAGAATCGAAGTTTTGCGATGGCCCTGCAAGTGTGGTATGGAATTGAAAAAATAAAGGGCCGAAGCTATGGGCAGCAATGTCGCAGCAGCCATTCTTCTGTGTTGCTGAGTACATCCACTCACTCATGATTAGATTGAGCAAAGAGCCTCACATCGCAGAGTGGGGTTGCTTGCGCTGGGAGTGGAAGGATGATGGTGATGATTTGTGTAGCTGCTGGCGGAATAGTTTGATGGCCCATAAATTATCTCACAACTTCTCTCGGATGGAATAAATATTTCACTCCTGCGAACTTACCCTAAATTATTGGTGTAAAATACAAAGCTGTAGTTTTTCTTTGATGGAAAGAGTGAATTTCGCACATTATTTTTCACAAATTGTCCCTGATTCCTGGTGTATGGTAGCCCCTAACCCAAAGCGAACTTGGTAAAAGTTGCTTTAATGATGTCATTCGAATGCGCATTGAATGAACTTGTCTAAATAATTCAGATATCACACTTGGGTTTTTCTAAGTATGCAGATCATAATAACACATTTCATGACCATTTTTCTACAAAAGTTATTAAAACTGACAATAAAACGAAGTGAAATCGATAGAGGAATTGAAGAATTATTACAGGGAATCGCACGAGTGGAAATGGATGAAAGAATGGTCATGAATGTCATTGAAGATCACGAAATCGTTCATCTACGGAGATGGAGACCGACATTCGTTTATTGGTCTGAATGGATGGATATCGTTCCTAGGGACAGCAGCTGATTTTGAATCCTTTTATAAACGATCGCTCGGAGGCATGAGTTAGTGAGCGACGCCTTCAATTGCTTCTGAAACTGCAAAATCAATCAACTCCTGCATTCCACCGACATGATTTATGCCCCCACGGTCTTTGAGGATGTTGGGTTTTCGGTTGTGTGGGTAGTTACCACAGGTTTGGTCAGTTTGCAGAGGTGGAGTAATGGGATAGCTGCATGTGTTCACAGTAGAGCCGCAGAGTACACATCGCAGAGGTTCTTGTGAGGGCCTGGTTGAAAGCAGAGCCGAAGGGATCTGAAGAATGAGCGAGGCGTCGAGGTTGTCTTAGATTTCAGGATTTGAGGTGTTGGATTGAGGGTGTTGGTGGTGGTGGTGGTGTGCAAGAAGCTTGAAAGAATGAGCAGTGTCAATGGAGGAGACATGGCGTGGGTCGGGAAGCGACCTGCGCGGCGGTTAGGGGGGATGGCGGACGTGCTCACCATGGCTGCTGATTTGGGATTCCCCGTGCCTGTACACATTTCTCACCTTCCGCTGTTTTTTGTTTTTATTTGTTTTTATTGTTTGTTTTTAGTGTTCTCCGTGAGAATTTCTGTGCTTGATGCATCAGGCACAGATGATGATTTTAGGATTTAATTTTATTTATTTATTTATTTTGTTGAAGAGGGATTGTGAGCTTAATCATATACCCTGCTGTACACATTGGAGTACCTTACGCTTTAGATGCAGACTAGAAGTTGAGGTTTAGTGTGTTGCAACTGTAATTCTATGTCAGCTGGAAGGGCCTGTAACTTGCGCTCGGGGGATTTTTGAACTAGAAATGATTTTTTTCCCATTGTCAAGGATGGCGAATGGTGCGTTGGTTCGTGTTCACCCTGGAGAATTGTGTAAGGAGTGTAGGAGGATGTGAGCCTATTCTACATTGGCATTGTAACCATTTAATGGAATCTGAAAATCCGTAGACCTAAGCTTGGCGTCCACAGCACGAATAATGTCAGATCGGTCGAAGAATGTATTTCTGGAAGACTTGACCGTCAATGTTAAATCTTTGGAAGACTCTAAGAGAAGGATATGGGAGCAGGATACAGAGGGAGCCGTTGGGGAGGGAGGCAAAGGGAAAGGAGCAAATGAGGAGGCCCTTGTGCGTGTGCTGCGAGAGTTATCAACAGTGCAGCGCAACTTAGCCAACCTGCAAGTCGAGCTTCAAGGTCGCCAGGTGCGTGTGCTCATAAATTTTCAGGTCTTCACAGTTTGCGGCGCACGTCTTTATTCTTGTGATGAATTAAATATGTTGAGCAAAATACAGATGAACACAAGATACGCATTATTTAGTCTTAATGGCTAGTGACGGGGAGACAGGATGATGAGAGGGTTGCGCATCTTACTCATGTCAGTGAGATAAAGAAAAAGTCCGAGGCGCTTGCCAAGACTACTGCTACCTTACAGGATGTTATTCACAACAAGGTAATCTTCCTTCTTGTCAATCTCTTTAGATCTTTGTCCACTTCACATGACTGTAGTCTTTTGTTACAGCAAACTGCTTTGAGGAAAAGCACTGGTTGCTCGAATTGCTCCTTACTCCTTATTGTATCATTAAACACATCCTAGTTTGAAGTATTGCTCGGACTTTCTATATTCTTTTCACAGTCTATGACTGTCGGGTCACGCTTTCTCTGAGGAAGTCAGTTGTATTGAGAACATTTGCTAGAAGATAGTTTTTAGCTACATTGTAGCTAGTGGATGTGTCACCTATTGAGGACCACTCTGGCGAGGTCGTGTACAAGTGATTGCGAAATATTGATGTTGAGGTGTAAGGTTGAATCTCCTACTGTTGTTTTTATTTATTTATTTATTTATTTTACACAATGGTGATATTGTTCTTTATCTTATGTTGGTGCTCAGGATCGAATCATTGCACGGTTGCAGCAACCCTACAGTTTGGACTGTATTCCAGTTGAGACTGAATATCAGGTACGTTGTCTTGGGGCTGTGTATGATCTGCCGATTTTCTTTACCACTAAACAGGGAACTTGCACCAATGTAAACTGGATAATGTAAATGCTATAATATGCTTTCATGTCTATGATACGATGCAACAGACACTATATCCTCTCATTGATGCGGATTCCTGATTGGTTGTTTAACTCTCTGTGTAACATCACAAACAGCGTCAGTTTTCCGAGTTGCTATTAAAGGCTGCTGGAGACTATGGGGCTTTGACTGCAGCTACAACTGATATTCAATGGACTCAGAATTTCAAAGAACCTCCAGCGGTTTGGGGGGTACCTAGGCTTCTCTTCTCTTGTTGCACTTAAAATTCTTATTTTTAAGATTCGCCGAGATCGTTCACATGATCATCAAATTCTGGAATGAGTGGCCAAGCTAGTTTTTGTGTTGACCTTTAATTATTACCAAGTGTGGTGTGATCATGTCAATGTTCACTTGAGAGTCTACCCCTGTTTCTGAAGCTTGTGTACTCTGTTTGGGGTGTAGGAGTTGTTGAGACCTATTCCTACAGCATTGGCCGCATGCACACGCTATTATGAGGCCTTGTCGACAATGCGAGATGCAGTAGCTGCACTTCACCAAGCTCGCGTCCGAGGCCCCCTAACACCGATGAAGGAAAACCGAGTTCCTGTTGGAACTCCTGTTGGAACTCCTGGGCCTGCTGTAACCCCGACTGGAACTCCTGCTGGAATTGAGTGCATAACTCCACCCACGTCGACATGGAACACGCCAGTTGAAGAGCCCAGCTCAGATGATGTCCTCATGCGTAGCCGTAGACAGTTGCAGATGCAACTGGCGACACAAGACTGGGCAATGGGGATTACAGATCCACAAGCTGAGCAGCAATATTTAGAAAGCATGAAACCCAGACGTATGTCATGGCCCCCATCACCAAGCGCTGGTGCAGTATTATAATTTCAAAAATTAGTTGGGATATTTTGATTATGATACCCTACTCTGGGAAATTATTTGCTGGCTTGGAGTTGTGCTGTTCACTGTAATGGCAGTAATGAGGACACTGTATAATGATTTCTGCCCACTTAACAAACATAATTTCTGTATATCATAGTGGTTCACATGGGTAAGTCTCACCATGCAAGAAAGTTAGCTAGGTTGAATTTGGAATATTTCCTAATTACAGTAGATCCTTACGATAGTTCAACGCAAAAATTGCCATAATTTTCAATGTACAGCGTATTACTCTCACCAAGATCTGGCTACAGATCCAAAGAATGTGATATACGCTCATGCTAAAATCAGCAAGAGAGATGGGCCCCTTAACAGCAATCTGTCTAAATGCACTGCCTGCAGTGACTTCTATCTCAACCCACACACATAATGCAAAATTTGGAGGCTCCAAGTATAAGTCGGGGTCCTGAGTTATACACGAGCAGGCTGAGGTGAAGCGGGAGCAATCTCTGAACCTTTTTGCAGATGGCTGACCGTCGTGGTTTGTGTCTCAGAGGTAGTGATAACGACGCTCAATTTTGCGTGATCTTGTACAGCTTCTTCATCAGATTCAGAAGGCCATCTCCGCTGTATTCGTGAGGAAGCAATTGATTGATGTTCAGCTTCCAGAGCTTGCCAAGAACTATCTGCCGTCAATGCCGATGAAAGGTGTGAGTGGGATGATTTACTACGAGAGGACTTGGGATGCAACCTATTGCTGCCGAGAACAACCTCCGAAGGGAGAATCAGCTGGCCATCCGATGGTGTGCCCATAAGAAGAGCAAGGGATCGCTCCAGAGAGGTGGTAACCCTGTCCATGGAAGGGCGATCTTTCCCTCGCATCCGTACACACCTCGCAGCCACTCTTGCAATTCGGAGCAACCCCTCAGGGTCAGCTGGGTGCTGTAATCTGGGGTCTAAAATGGACATTATTTCCCCTTTCTTAATGAGTGGCACTGCCCACTCCACCAGATTTTCATCCTCGTACTCGTCAATAGCCATCTTTCCCGTCAGAATCTCAATCAAGAGCACACCGAAGCTGTATACATCGCTCTTCGTCGTGAGGTAGTGTAGTCTGTAATATTCGGGATCTAAGTAGCCGAGGGTGCCCGCTGGAAGCTCGCTTAGGGGCCTGCTACTGTCGGAAGGACCAAGTAAAGAAAGGCCAAAGTCAGCAACCCGTGCATTGTATCCGCCGTCGAGCAGAATGTTTGCAGATTTAATGTCGCGGTGGATCACTGGCGGACAAGCATAACCGTGCAAGTATTCAAGGCCACGAGCCGCTTGCACTGCTATTTTCACCCTCGTCACCCAGCTCAACTGTTCAGTTTCTGATCCATGAAGATGTTCAAACAATGTACCATTCTCCATGTACTCGTAAACGAGCAGCCGTTCGCTTCCTTCATTACAATAGCCGATTAGGTTAAGCAGGTGGGCATGGTTAAGACGAGAAAGCAGATCAATTTCGTTGTTGAAATCTTGGAGGTTGTAAGATTGCTGGTTAGATGCGGGGATTGCTGGACGCTGTTGCAGAATCGACCAGAGACCCACAAGTCAAATCAGTGAACCAAAATGAGGTGTGCAAGCGACCCACAAGAAGATGCTCTTTTGCTACCATAAGTTTTAACATCACACAAGTTCAAGGATAATATATTCCCAGCTATTCTTCCTCAAGATACGAATAAAAAGCAACCTCGAAAAATTGAAACATGATCAGTAAACACGGACAGAACAGACGAGTGCCCTAGATGAACATATATCTAACTGTACCCAATAAAATCTAATTTCAGCTCGAGAACTTACCTTGACAGCCACCAAGCGACCATCGCCGAGATCACCTTTGTAAACACAGGAGAAGCTCCCCCTCCCAATTTCACATTCTTCTGCAAAGCCTTTCGTCGCATCATCAAGCTCCTTGTAGGTGAAAGACTTGGCACGGACTTTTTTCTCGAGCGCATCCTGTGGTTTCACCTTCGGAATCGATCGGAAGGAACTTTTTCTAACAGCTTGTTCCTGTGCCGCTGACTTAAAGTGACCAACCTTCATATTCTCTACTTTGGCTACTTTCGAAAGCTTTCGCCGAACACAAAAGAAGGCTACTATGAGCAAGACGCCTATCACCACCACGGCGGTCACAAGCTCCCCAATTATGATCGGAATCTGGATAGATTCCGTACGTGGAGCCTTTGAAGGGTTATAACAAGCTGCCGAGCATGTTGCATTGTGGTTACAATGTGAGCAATCGTAGCTGCACTGGCGATCTGCTGTCGATGTGCATTCCACAGATTCGATCATGCCGCTCGGGCATCCCTTGCTACAATTGATGCACAGGTTATCGGTAGGATTAGGACACAATGTTGCTCCGCTTGCAGCAAGCGCCTTTACAACCTCTGCACTGAGACTGTACGTGCCGGACATGCAGGGTAGGGAGCTACACATCCCTGGAGCAATTCCCGTGGGTAGAGTTACTGGATACCCCGAGCCCCAGCATTGTTGAGGGAGAGATGGGGTCAATGGCAAGCCGCAAACAAAGTAATCTCCAGCCACTAATGCTGAAAAAGGAACGTTCGTGGGCATAGCTCGGTTGTTCGGCAAAGTGAAACCCCAGCAGAGAGGGAGGTGAGTGTCCTTGTGAAGCCCACATGTCGAGAATTTCCCCGCCACTAAGGAAGTGAAGATGGCGCCCTTGGGCACGCCGTCTTGTAATGCCAGCGAGCGGCCCCAACAGAAGGTACGTTGGCCGTTTTGCAAAATGCCGCAGACATGATAACCCCCAGCTGTGATGGAATTGAATTCAAGCCCCTTCGGAGCTGTGCTGATGACACCACTGCCAGTCTCGTCGCCCCAGCAAACGGGAGTGAAGTTTGCGGCGAAGAGTCCGCAACTAAAGAAAGACCCCGAGGTGATGGACAGCAGAGGCGCGTTGATGAAAGATCCGGTCATGTTGTAGCCCCAGCAGTCCACTGCAGGCCCGCCTGCAACGTAGCTTGCAGATTGGCGCAGAGCGCACAAGTGGTTATCGCCTGCACTTAAGGCCGCATAATGCCGGTCACCTACGGCAGGAACTCCCGCTTCAACATAAATGTTGTTGCCCCAGCAGTATGGCTGCCGCGAACCCATGGACAAGCCACACACAAATCCATCGCCACCTGCAATATGAAGGGCTTACACACGCTTAACACCCATCTTTCGCACAACTAACTACAGCAAGTGGCAATGTCGCCGACGCTCATAACCTCGATGTAACACTAAACGCTCTGATCTCGATTGTTCACCTTATCCCGAGAAACAGCATCCCTGCATGTCTAATATCACTTTTTTCATTCATTCCAAAGAAGAGAGAACTTAAATCATTTGGAAACGTTTAAAAACCTGTGAGGCCGACGAGCGGCAAGCGTGGGGGCGCGCCATAGACAGAAGCGACATCGCTGCCGAAACACGAGACCACATTGGCTTTATCTGCACGTAAGCTACACAATGTCTGCCCATTTCCCCCATATGACACTGCCACGGAGTTCATGGATCCTAATGCGTCGCCAATTCGGAGCAGACTTGCTGCAACTACCACCAGGAGCAGCGCCTTCACTGCTCTCCATGGCCGCACGAGTACAGGCATGGCGGTCTGCTAACTGCAGTAGCACTACTCAACCCGCCGCCTCCCTCGCCTCACCTCACCTCCATCCTCTAATTCGCTGCACATTGCCATCACTCCATAACCCCTTGGTCCGCAAACCCACTTCCTGCTCTAGACTCTTATACCGCTCTGCCTCTACTCACATAGCATGAACTGAATCACTACAAGCAGCAGAAGAAACCAATGCCCAAGTAGACGTTCATAGGGTCAGCTGTACATTGAAGAGCAACCAAGGTCAGCCGTTTAGCTTCTGATCATCTAATCAATAAAGCAGAAGACAGGTTGAAGCTTCAGCTGCGGTAGTGAGGGGGAAGTCGTAAGCGCTCCGATACATGGAGAAGTGTCTCCGTCCTTGGTAGACAGGAAGCGTCTGAGCCAGGGTAGTCACCGTCGGAATCAGACATGGCCATTAATTCTTGTCAGGCAGCAGTGATGAGTGCGCCCTTGATGCCCAGGCTCATAATTATTCCCCCTCTTTTGCAGCTCCTCTTTTCTCTTGCTTCTGGCTTCCTTTATCTCCGCGGTGTCGCAAAAGTTCATGTGCCACAGCGTCACCGCTCTAGTTTTTAAGGATCATTGTGCAGGACGATAAGTGTGATTTGCAGTTCTCCTTAAGGACTTCTTGCTCCATCATCTTGATGTTTGAATGTCTCCCAAACGTTCTGACGGTCATCTCCCCCGAGTTGAAGCGGTGTAGGTGAGCCTGTTAGCACAGGTTTGACTGACAGACTTGCAGAGAGCCTCTCGTCAACGCAAAAGTCCAAACGCCTTCACAAGCAACATCTGTGTGCACTTTGCACGGTTTGATTAGCGATGTGGAGAGTGGAGCTGCATCATCTTTTTAAATGGGCTAAGCAATCCCGGGTCCTCAATGACATGAACTAATCGTAGAGAAGAAACTTGCTTGTTCGTAGATGTGAGCAGTTGAACTTGTAGTGACTAAATATAGTTGCTGAGATTACCAAGAAGTGCAACTGCTAAAAAGCTTGCGGCCCTCGACAGATCACCTATCTGGGCCACTTGATGTGCGTGATTACTACTTACAAGATAGGCAGACTGAGTTTGAAAGCAGCAGTGTTAACTTTCTCGTGTGGGAGCGGCGGTACAAGGGGAGAAAGAGGACGTGAGTCGCAGTACATTCTAGAGCAGCAGCAAATAAAAGCTGCATCTGGTACTCCTGAACATGGATCAGATAGCAAAACTATACCTACTAAGTTCTTACTGAGGATATCTAGCAGTACTTACGAGGACCTCTAAAACAATGGACAAAAGAGTGCACGAAAATTAAGTGATTTGTTGTGTAGTAAGGATTTATGGTAAGGACATGTTTGGGGTTAGCCCCACACTTCAAATGATTGACTATCAATAGATCTTATTTTCACACGAAAAAAGACAGGATTAGGATTCCCAGGGAGTTTGTCATGACACCCACTCAACAGTCATATGGTCACTATAAGTTCAACTAGATGCAAAATGGTGCGTTGATCTTATGTAGCTGCATGATAAGCACGTCAACGCCTACGAAACCAGCTCACTGCCACATTCTCTTAAAGAGGGCTGATATTTTTGAGTTCATTCAGGAACAAGCAAGAGAATACGTTGTTGTAGAACTCGGAGCCTTTCATAAGTTCACCGTCTCCAAGCACGTTCCGGACATCATACTTGGCAGCTCGTCCGCAATCAGGGCAATATGTCACCTGGCCAAATACAGATTCTAGATGCGTCAGCAAGTCATGGAAAAATACACTTCAAATTACACATGCAAACATCGCATTGGGAGGAAGAAACCAAAAGACTATATTAAGAGAAACTCACACATGTACGATTCTATCGGTTAACCCAATCTCTCCTCAAGCTATAAAGCAGGAGAATAAAGACCAGAGCTGATTAGAGTTTGAAAATGACCTCAAGCAGCTTAGGCTGAAACGACGCATCCAGCATAATGTCAACTCCATAAATGGCACGAGATGTGGGTGACTTCATTTCTGGATGAACAGCAGCTGCACCTTCGAAAACTGCCCGAAGGACCTCTCTCACTCTCCTGTGTATGTCTTGCCATTTCACTGCCATAAATTAAACACTTAATCAGTTAAGTGCTAAGACCTTCAATATACTTCCATAGGTTCGTACACTACGATGCCCGATTGAAGTTCGAAGTGTTGCTAGAAAAAAAGTCATACCATTATGCTCCTTTTCAAATTCAGGAACCCATGAGTGAGTGTCGAGGTGATTCATTGTCCGCCCATAGTTCTGAAATTCATCCAGACAACTCACAACGAATTATAACCAAGAACAATATGCAAACAAACTCAAGCACACCTAGACAATATCAACTAAAAGACAGAACTTGTACCTGATGAAGCTGTAAAGACACAAAACGTCATCTACACAGCTTTGGCTGTTGTGCACATCATACACCTAACGAATTTAAACGTGGCCAGTCTCAAGGGAAGAACTCGAAATGCTTACCATCACAGTGAAATGGGTTTCATACTCTGCTAAACTGTTTGTTTCTAACGTGTACTGATTGTTTGAGAAACGGCCCTGCAGGAACACATTCAAGGTCATTAACCAGGCGCACCTCCCAAAGACAACGTCCAGCAATATAGCTTGGTACCTTACTCAAGCCCACCGTAGAAATAAGCAAGAAGATGAATAAAGCCAATTTCGACAATTTGAAATCACGTTCTAGAGCAATTCAGCGAGACAGAATGACTCACCCAAAATACGTCGCACACAAAGATTTCAAGAGGCTGCAGACTCCTTAATAAAACGATATAGCGTAGGTCAAACTTCCGTCCTTTGTATAAAGCAGGCTGCTCAATATACTTTTGACCTATTTTGGGCCCAGTTTCTACCAACCTCGCAAGTGCAGGCAAGCTGCCCACGATAGACGTGTCAATGGTTCGAGCCATATTCCAAGGCTTCACAATCCACAGATTGTTCTGTTTGTTTTCTTCCCGTTGTAAGAAGTCACCGAAAAGAGCAGCTAGTTGAAGATCCATGTTGTAAGTTGGTTGTAACCAAGATGGTGTGCCATAGGCCTATAAATTCCCTCAGAATGAATTAGTACATAAAACTGAGCATTGAAAAAGAAATATTCAACTATGCTTTAGCCAAGTTAAAAAGCAACTTCTAATTAAATTTCGCTTCTAACGTTCCTCTAAAACACCTCCAGAATGTCAAATATTAAGAGTAAAGGACCTTTTGCATTGTCTCAGCCAGATTGTGCTTCATAACGATACATTCTTCTGATGGAAACTGATTGACATATTGTTGAGGTTGAAGACCAGCTGCTTTCCGAAACTCATCATCTATTTGCATATGCGTCCAGACAATGTCCGCTTCCTTGGGTTCTTCAACTGTAAGTACCCACAAGAATCACCTTGATATTACTTAATGGCTGACGTTCATGGCTGCTCGTAGGATCCTTTCTACTTTCTAATGCCATCAACAAAACTTCGTAACTCAGTCAAATGAGCAAGAGGCCTACCTAGCTTAAATTTAGGATGGGTCAAAAAGTCTGAGATTCCTGGAATATCACTGAATACAGATAGAAATGCTCCGTCTTGAGGAAAAATACTTGATGTCGGAGGATCATTGTAGGCGATTGGCTCTCTTACAATGGGCTGTTTCAGCGCACTCATGTGCGAATCATAAGCCTGTGGGAAGGGACAGAGTCATCATTGATTATATCCACCATGCAAAACGTGATAATGCTGCCAGCCCGAACAATGTCCGACGGCCACTAGATATTATTCCAGAAATCTGTATAAGTTCAAAGACATCTGATTGTACATGCATTAAAAGATTTGCGTGAAATGACTTTAAATAGGTAGGCATTCTCATGCCTGTTGGAATACTTCAGAAGGAATGTGAAACCAGGCTGCCAAACGGGAGGAACGCTGCCGATCTTCTCCAATACCAAATAAATAATCACGAGTGCACTCGTCTCCACTTGAAACGTCCTGAACAGGCCAAAGCAGCGAATAACTGCAACAGATTCCTGGTTAATAACTTTATGCAACTTTCTGTGCATAAGCAAACAAAGCTTTAAAATGAAAAGCATCGCTAAAAATTGCTAGCAATGAACGCAAGAAAACAAAGGATCATTATTCTATAGAGATTGAATGTCCATGTGGCTCCTGCAAGCATTGAAGCTCATTCTAGAAAGCCACTGCTAATGCCCCTGACGTCTCCATACGTGAATGAGAAATTCTCGTGATATCGACCAGATTGTGTACTTTACACATGCTTTAGTTATTATAAGTAAGTGCAGATTAGGGGGGAAAGTACAGGAAGAAAAGAACACGTGTCTCTGAATAAAAAAGCGCCAAAAAATAAGTCCAAAGAGGAGCAAAACAAGAGCCCAAACCTGATAGCAGACTGAATTGTGCCGTCGGGCAAGTACATGAAGGGTGCAACCTGGAAATTGGGTACATCACTGTGACGAAGTGCGGAACCCAGTTCATCCATCACATACCTGAGCAGACACCAAAAATAAGAGTGAGAAATGAAGGTGACAATGCTATGCTACAAGCAACACATGTCACTAGTTAGACACAGATTAACAATAATCTCGAATCATGTGACACTAGCGCAGTTTTAACAAAATTAGTAGACTTGCAGTCATTAATGAACAACTGAAGGCTATCTGATATGTTGTGACCAATGCACCGTTCGCACCGAGGTACTGAGTTCGGAACTAAAATTCCTGAAAGCACAGTTTACTCACCAGATAGGTGTTTCATCTAACTTCTCTTCGTCTGCCAGCCTGTATGTATTGATATATTGCCACATTGCACTCATGACCCGCTCTATAAGAGGTTCCTCTTTTGAAAACATAGGCAATCGCGGTTCGAGATTGCTCATTGTATCGTTATTCTCTTCGCCCAGAAACTTGTCTCGAGAACGTCCATTCAGTTCTAAGACGAATGGTAAAGCTTCTGCAATAGAAGAAGCATTTCCTAAAGGTCCTGGAATATCCACCTGCAATCCACAACTGTCCTATTACTGCTCGTCCCTCTAAAATTGTATATTATGCTTAAAACATAACAGCTACGCAAAAATTACCTGAATGTACTTACCACATATATCTTCCCTAAGTGACCATACTCGAAGAAACGTCCATAGTGAACATACGATCGACATAAGGCACTTGAAAATTCCTATTAACATGTAATCAGCTGTCCCTAAATTTTTAGAGATTCATTCACGTCTTGGTCTCGAAGGAAGCTGACCTGTAGAGACTTCAGAGATTTAAGAGTTTGAATTGTTGCAAGCAGGCTCTCCGCAGATTCGTTGGCGAACGGATTCCCTCTCAGGTTCAATGAAGTTAAATTCGGTAACTTTTCCGGATTGAAAACCTGATTTGTAATAAAGACATGAGTACAAGTCCTCATCAGTACTACTCCTACTACGAATATAGAATTTTTATATGAAACAATGACACTCAATACTTTCGTGGATAAACAAATGAGAAAGATCATCAAATAATCAATAAACAATCAATAAAAATATATATGTAACTTTAAAAGCATATGAGAAAGGTAGAAGGTTTAATCAGCAGCATCCTACATGTGGAGAGAAAGTTTGCATATCCCGCTCGGACAGATCAAGTGATGTAACGTCCTCGAGCGCCTGATCTTCCGCGAAAAGGTGGCCAGGATGATTTGCACTAAATACGCCGGCACAGAAACCCACTGCCCACAAACCATACTTGTTCGTGAGCTTCCTGTTGTAAATCTCAAGATGTGGTAACATTCTTCCCAAAGCGTCTTGAAGCTCGTCATTTCTGTGCATCAAAACACAGACACTCTCAGAAGAACAATAAATTACATTTTCATAGTGCAGTAAGTATTCATAAAAGAAGCACGCTACACTCGTTACAACCACTGAAAAATAGATACTCCATTTGGTACATGACTTCAGAGCTTACTTGTTTGAGGCAACAGGGCACTCGTTAAGCCAGAGAGCACGTAACTTGCTGAGACCTGCCACGGTATTCATCACTTCCTCCACCGACTCCAGCGGATTGTTCCACATACTAAGTCCTATTAAATCCTACACCAACTACCACATGTGTTTCGTAAGAATTGGCAAGGCGGGGAGTCAAAACGTGACAGATTATCTTCAAAGAAATCAGCCAGATAATAACCGTGAAAAGTTTACCGGGAACTTGGCAGAAAGATTTAGTTTATGAAGAACTTCATCAGTAACGTTCCCATCATCGAGTTCCAGCCAGTAAGTTTTCTCGCCCCTCCCTTCTGTTTCTGCCGCAATGTGTAAAATTACTGATTCAATATCACTTGTTCCTTCTAATTCAACGTTGTCAATCTCCTCAACATCGTCTGCCACGCACATGAGGGCAGCCATCCTCTCAACCAATCCTGGTATTTGCTCAAGCTGCCAGGACAAATCGAATCACATCAAACACCGATCCGGCCATTTATCTGCAGAGTATAGTGTCACACGTAACAGCTGTCTCACCACGCCCCCGCCCCAAAAAACGTAGAGGTTGGCACCATATGGCAATCAATCCTGAACAAATGTCAACACGAAATCATCATCGTGCCTGCGCTCTAAACTATGAGCTACGCATTACCTGAGAGCGAGCTTGAGTAAGACGGAATGACCAGGCATGATCGATCAAAAACACATCTCCGAGTTTAGGCAACCTCTGGCTCGAAAAAACCAAGCGACGCTGCCTGCCGCTTTCAACCGGCTCAATCTCAAAGAAGTTGCCGCCGTCGAACACATCGGCCGACAGCTTGTCGAACAGCTTCTCGTGCAGTGACGGCGGCAGCCCCGCCGATGCCAGCAATGCTCCATGCACCTCTAAAAAATCCTCCAATTCTTGCACCTTCATTTCTCTGCTCCAAGCCTACTCCCCACACTCTTCCTCTGCACCCAATTGGCGTCTCTTTGCTCTTCCTACAAATGGCTTCTTCGATTTTCCCTAGTGCGGCTTCAAGCGCCAAATCCGAAATCCCAACCCATAACCCTGCTGGCATGCAACATCCCTCGCGCAGTCATGCGGTCAAACTGTCCAACTCTTCGAAACCATTGGAACGCCACGTTCCCTCGCTGGGCCCTACCCTTTCCTTTCGCATTTTACACAGAGAGAGATGCATGAATGATGCGGGGTTTTGATGTTTTGCATCCACAGTGCTGCTAGGGCCAAACGCGCAACTGAGGAGCAAGTGTTGGTAAGTAATGCAGCCTCCACTCAATGTGAGATTAGCAGCATTCCACGTTTTAGATTTTATTTTTTATTTTTTTTGTTTATTTTTTGTTTTTTTCTGGGGTTTGTTCTGTAGAAATTTGGACGAGCTTGTAGAGAATTGTAGGAGGTGCAAAGCGACCAAGCTTGAGATTCGTTTGAATCCCCCTTTAGGAGACAGATTGGATAGGTCTTCTTCCGTCTTTCGCCTTGGTGATCGCGGTCTTATGTCAATCTGTATAGTAGATGACAAAAGGCTTTTCTCAGTTGAAAATTTGGTTTGAATAATGGTCCTTGAGGATTTCAAGTTTCCAGGGAATGATTCTAGTGGAGACTTGTGTGGGGTCATCGTATGCTTCTCTTACAAGTATTTGCTCCGTTACCGTGGTTGATTCCAGTGCTCGCAAATGCGCAGTGGGTGGAATCTAGTTGTACCAAATCGGCTGGGTCACTAACTTGCTTTGGATTGGGCCCAGTTACTCTGTAGACGTATTTGCGTCGATGCCAATTTTGTATTGAGGTCTCTATGGTGCAAAGCTGGAATTGTGTTTCAGTAATATGCTCTTTGCGATATCGATTATCAGTTTTTCGAAACTGCCTAATGATCTGATCCTGCGCAGAAGAATGCTAGGCAATCTTGAGAAATTAGCCAGATGCTGAAAGACGAATGATATGTGGTGTAAAATTCTGATGAACTGTGCGGATACTTAAATAATCGGGCTCAATAGTCAATTCGGAAGTGATCTCAGTGTCATGAAGCAATTTTGTGGCACATGATTCACATCCTGCCAAGCTTTGTGTACAGGTTTTGATATGTTCAGATAGAAAAACTTATCTCGGGACGTGAGCTGATTTGAACAACCCTAGACAGCTAACTTAATGGATGTGATAGTGTCGAAACTCAAGAGGAGACGTCTGTCGTTTATGCACAAGCGCCGTCCTCTTCGTCTGATCCTAACAGATCCAATTAGCGGTCCTTATTCCTTCGGGAATGAGAGTAGCGCAACCGGGTGGTATCAACAAACATGTTATATTAGTAAGGTATCAGAAACTCTGTTGTTAGTATAATAGCGAGGTCTTCTCCTGTTCGATTTGAAGCACTTACAAATGTGCTATCTTTCCCAATTCATGTTTGTTATTTCAAAAAAATAAAATAAAGATATAGAGAGGATGGTTGACCTCTGCGCTGCTCATTAGAACATTGTAGCGGAAATTACAATGCGGATAGCATCGGCTACTTTCTTAACATTCTTCCTGGAAGTAAAGCAGATGACTATCTGAGGGTTGTAAGCAAGGATTGTTGAAATGGGATGGCACTCACCAACGGATTACATTTTATACAAGCTGATGGGTTGGCTGGCGTTCACAGCCTGGTCCATCAGGGTCTGGCCTGAAGTCATTCTTAACGACACACGGAAAGGGTTAAGAAGTGAATCAGACATTAACTGACGTTTGATAGGGTGTTATGCTGCAATGTTAGGTCAATGTTCGCCAACTGAATGCAAATAATGAACGTCATGTGTTAACCTAGATATTTGCTAAACTCTAATAATACGATGTAGTAAACCATGTACTGTATATCATGACTCTAAATATTCATCTTGCTCTATTGAAGTGTGCAGAATAGATGTTCTAAAGCTTGAAATCCTACTCTGGTCAGTGATTAAATAAATGGCTGAAGCAGAGCAACTCGTATTTCTGCGAATTTCTAAGAAATGTTTTTCTAGATACTTAGTATACTCAAAGTCATTTTATCCAGCTATGCGGTTCATGTGTTTCCGTAGAACCTACGTCAAGTTATCTCAGTACTCTAATTCAGTTGCGAGCATCTCGCTTTCTACTACTAATAGCTAATCGAATTGTATGTTTGCTACCAAACAGCTGATTTCAGTAGCTCCAAGCGATGTGGCTTTCTCGACTCATGCTGTACTCGCATCAGCTACGGCTTTACAATTATTCTTCTACGAGGTACCTGATCTCATTACCCAACTTAGATTACATGGAACAGATCCACTTTACTCTCAATAAGATAACCAGGCCACCAATAGATTAAGATGGCACATCGTGTGTTCCACATTCATCATAGTGCAATGGGCAATGCTTTCTTTCTTAGATCCATAAGCGAGGTCCAAGGATTATGTGTTGTTATGGTAGTGCAATTCGTAAGCTCCTCTTTCCTACTGCTTGGAGGGAAGTTTGGCTTGTATCAAAAGAATTGTAATATTACTCGCTCAGACAAGCACAGACTTTGAGCAATGCTAGAGTGCTTGGTGGTCCTATTTTATCTGCAGAAAGGTGGTCAGAAGCTTTACAGCTGCCAAGTACCTGTAAAGTCATATCAGGTTTAGTATGGATGGAGGCCCTCATTGTATTGTGGTGGTTTAGTAGTTCCACATGGACTGACTTTCATTGATTTATGATTTTAATTGAATGTCTTCCTGCCTTAACGACCCAATATTGCGGTGCCATGTTCGAGTCTCTATGCTTTGATACATTGAAAGTCTTACTTTCGCAAAACTTCGACCTGGCAAGAGGAAGGGTTACTATGCTCTTATATTGTGGTTCTGCATGTAATTTGAGGACATTGATTCTGAAGCTTTGATGAAAAACCAATTAGTGTCCTAGTTCCTTGCACTAGGCTTGTACGGGATTTCCATAACCTTTGTACGATTGGCTTTATGCTGTTGTATCTGTCGATTGCAGCTGCGTTCTGCTCCTTATGACAACCATTTTAGTACATGTTCTTGTTTTCTTTCCGATATTCACACCTGTAATTCATAACCCCACTTATTTGTGTTTGGTGTGTAACAGGTCATGTTTGTTTGCTTCGTGTGACACATTGGAAATTGCTGGATAGATGACTACACAAGTTCTGGGTTCAGGATATGATTCAAACTGAAAGTTTGTCCGAGTGGATGCACTACACGTGCTACGCAAATTTGGGTTGTGCTCGACAGACTTGTCACGACCACAAGTATTATGCTTGAACTTTGCTTCTAGGTATATTTGCCTTCAATAGGACGAGCACATAAGGAATGAGCACATCTTCCCAACATTTACGGCTGGCATTGCAAACTCTTCACAGCTGCTTGCACAATTGATCGACGTAAGTATGTGTTTCTATCCTACAGTTTCCGGAGCCTTCAATTCACATTTTGCATGCCCATTTTTCTACATGTTAACTCAAGGAGTTTTCTGGCAGTCAGAAGCGCTGCGAACGACATTGAGCAGAACAAATAGGTCTGCTCGCAGGTGAAGCCAGGTAGAACACGAGAATGTGCTGTAATAATGAACACCATGCTTCATGTCATAACCAAAATAACCACATAGTCTATCTGACTTTTGAGAATTTGTAAACGAGAGACTTTGTAAACGAGAGGACAACAAATAGATAATGAAAAAGTGGCAGTTCGAGTTCTTAAAATATCGATGTATTATAAGACGGTCAGCTTTTACACATAAAGTTGTCAAAACTTCAATCGAGAAAATGGTCTAGATTTGGCGTGGGTTCTCCTGCACATGATAGTTGCTCTGGTCTTCTTCACCAGTACCGGGCTCAATGCCCACCGATGAGGTGCTGTTACAATCTCCAATTTGGTAATATGCCCATGCCTCTGGTGGTACTGAGGTGAGTTAAGGCTACTGATTTCCGGCACATGACATCGCCACAGCGCTTGACTCCCTCTCCAGTAACACCAAAATCCTCTTCTTAATCGGGCTCCTTCGAATACTGACAATAAAAAGTGAGCAAACTCCAAAAAGGGAAAAATTTCGCAGTACTAAAAACAGGCTTTCAGAACCACGATGACGATTACAAGAGTTTGTGTGTTGCAGACGCGTTGTAGTTCCCCAACGTAAACCTTGGATGGGTGAATCACACGACAAACCGATAAGTGACGTATCGACCCGCAGTCTCACTTGGTCGTATGATCTTCACCACTTGTCCCCGCTTTAGACCATAGTACCGCGCTACAGGATCATTCTCTTGCATCCGAGGGAGCTGCAAAAGCAATACCGCGCCTTCTCAGATCCAGAAGAAACAAAAAGAACTAAATACTGCATACAGTATAGTGTATCACAATTTTAACAAGACAATGGTGACCTCCAGAGACTGCAATACGGGTCTCAAGACGGCTGAATGGTGATTGATTTCTCCATTTTTACCTGCAACCGAGGGAAAGAATGAAAGCGAGTATGTACCTGAGTCTCCTTCACGGTATAACGCTGCAGCAAAGTGATCTTCTCTTCGGCATTCAACACCTCGTGTTGAGGAACAAGAACATGGTCCTTGATGTTCACCAGCAACTCTGCTTCCTGGCATGAGCAATTCTTTCAGTTGAACCCCCAATCACAATAAAGCCCTCCAGAAGACTTCAAAATCTCCAACAGGGGCCTCTTCGCGACTCAGAATACAGACTCGGCAGTCAAAAAAGGCAGAGACGAGCGCGGCTGACCTGAAAAACTTCCACATGGTACTTGCTAGACATTTCGCTCACGCATTGTCTTGCAAAGGGAGTGAGGTTCTGCTGCACAACAAGAATAGCCCTATGCACATTCTCCGTCTTCATGCGGTCCACATAAGTCTTAATGGTCTTCACTCCAACCTTCGCTTCTTCCGGAAAAAATACAAATATCTAGATCATGACAACATGCATCAATTGTCATCAGCTTTCAGGAATGATGGCGTGTGGCAGCAGGTTATCTATTGTATGAACAAGCAACCTGGTCATAAAAGCTTCATAATTACACAAGTTTTTAACGCTGGAAGAACGTCAAAAACTACGCGCCAAGAAAACTAACATGTTCAGCATTATTAGAACGCTTGGGCTTCTGGATAACCAAGTCCTCTCGCTTTGGCTCATCCCCATACTTCTCTCGGAACTCCTCCTTAGTTGAATTAAGCTCAAACTCGGCCACAACATAGTCCCGATCACGAAGCATCTCCATGACAGTCTTTCGAATTCGATATAACCGCGCGCACTGCTCGTCGAGTGACTGACCCGACATCATGAACCCTTCTTCAAACCTCTCACAACAACAAAAGCTGATAAACCCTAAATAGACTACCACCAATACAACCAGGAGGAGCAACCAAGGCAAAGGTACGTACAGCATGCACCTCAGTTTCCGAAACCAAAAATCAGGGAAACACGAAGCGAGATATAATTGAATTGCATGAAAGCGGGAATCCAAACACGAGCGCAGGGTATTCTCTTCGCAAACTTGCACTCTACGACACTATAAATTTGGCCGTTTCAAGAGCAATTGCAATAAGCGCTTCTTCTAACGTTTTCGACGCGCCATGCTCAACCTCAGAGCTCAAACCAACGAAACCGTAAGGCAAACTTTCCGGAACTGAGAGAGTTGATTTTTCGAAGACTCTTATGATCTTGCTGCCAAATGGAAAATAAAAATAAATCAATAAATAAATAACACAATGATCTCAAGGAAAGGCTGCGCGTCGAGCCGCCAATGAAGCGACGCTGCGCCGCCATTCGAGCGACGTTCATCGCTCATGGCCGGTATCACGGGAGCCTTGTGCGACCATGGGTCCTGATTCAGAACACAATGGACACGGTGACGGGTCCCCGTTGATAAAGTGACCCAATAAGGGACCCCTTCGTGCCATTTATTGAACTGTAAATTTACAATGCTTGAAACTTCAGTGGTTTAAATTAACGAATTAGATTACATTTCTAATATGAATTGAATTGTGGTCTTGATTGTTGTAAGTGGAGGAGTGTAGAAGTGTACATTTTGAAGGATGCGAAACAAGAATGCCACATTAAGACATGTGTGTGTTTGTTTCAATTTAGCTCAGTTTTCTTCATGATTTTTTTTGTTTTTTTTCCTACTAAAGTGATCTCAATAAAAAAATTTAATTTTAGATATGCACATGACAAGGTTCATTTATTGTCAAAAGTTAAGGTTACTTAATTTCTTATAAGAATATCATAGACATTCCAATATATCTATATATATATATAGAGATATATAGATATACATATATATATATATATATATATATATAGTTAATGTAGAAAATACTTTGTTATTTCAATTCACCCGAGACATTATCATAAAATAAGAAAAATATTTCAATGATGTTCAAATAAATTTTCTTTTTCAAATTATGAATCAAAAAAAGTTTAGTAATCATATAATAAAAGAAGGAAATTGCTAGATGGACACCCCTCTTTTAGCACATGAATACCCATGTGCCTTGCACCTTGCAAACACATTCCTACAAAAAAAAATAAAAAATAAAAAATAAAATAGCTAGTCTTTTATTCTAAATCCTGATTCTTGTTATGTTTATGATTTTAATACCAAAATTTGATATACTCTTATTAATGTGCATTTTATGGCTCTATATTATTTCTATCTTCAATGCTTTTGTCCATACAATTCTTCATTATATTAATTTTTTGAAAGAAATAAAATAAAAATCTTTATACTTTCATTTTTTATTTGAATTAAAGCAGAATGCAATCATTGATGCTATTGAGTTGTATCCATAGTTTATATTGTTATACCTTATTTGATAGAACAGTGTTGCTAAAGTTGTATTTTGTTTTTATATTCTTTTTAGTTAGGTTGTGTAAAAATAAAATTAGAGATTAAAAGTTGCATATACGGAATTGCAATAAATTATACATCTACCTTAAACTTATTAATATTGGCATAGTAAATATTGGCAAAATAGAAGAAAAAAGAAATATATATAGATATATATATATATATATATAGAGAGAGAGAGAGAGAGAGAGAGAGAGAGAAGGAGGGGAGTTTTAAAACTAAGATGCTTAAAAAAGAGTTAGGTAAGTATAGGAGGTAGTGCCTATTTAAAATGTGGTTTTTGCAAGAGAATAAGTAAAGTAAGAATGAATTGACACACCAAAAAAATAAGACTTAATACATAAAATAGTATAATATAATAAAATATAATTAAAGGACAACCATGCCCTTCTAGTTTTTTACTATCATACAAAGACTATATTTCTCTTGAGCTCGAATGTCTTTATTTTGTAAATAAAAGCAAGGATCTTACATGCTAGTATATATAAATTGTAACAAATTTTTATAAAAAATAATCAAAAAAATAAATAAGTTACTAAAAAATTCTATCTTTTACTTTTTTAATATATATAATTTATTAAAAACTATTGGTGAATATATTTATATTTATATTTTGTATTTAATAAATATTAAGTTTTTTTAAAGCATTAAATATTTATAATAAAAATATTTATTTTTATAATTTAAAATTTTATTACAATATAGTCATATTATTTTATGAAAGTGTTTAATTTTTACATCTACTTGGAGGTGTTATAATACACATACAATTTTTATTAAAAAAAATGAATTTAATTTTTAAAAAATTAAAAATTGAAGTACAATACATCTAAGTTAAATATTTAAGTTATAATTTTCAAAACTTAATAATTTGTCTATTTTAAAGACTAATCAAGTAATAAATAAAATAAATAATTTGAATCTTCTGCATTGTTTTGTTTGTTTGTAGAGATTGTCTTATATTCACTTTTATTTATTTTATGAAAATTTAATTTACGTAAAATAATTCAATATATTTTATTATAAAATTATAATTTTTTTCTTAATTTTTTTGATAATTTTACAATAAATTTAAATATTGCTTTTGATTACTGAAGTTTGTCAAAACAAATCATCTGTCCTTATCTTTTAAATTCATTGACCTAATGTGTAACTTTTTCCAATATTTCTTCATTAAAAAAATCAATCTTTTTATATATTTTCTCATTACAATAATTCGGTTTTGATTGATTTATTTTTATTTTTATTATTATTACTATTTTAACAGCTTTGACAATTAGTCTAATGTTTTATTGCATTAATAACCACATTATTTTTTTTAATTTTTTAATTTTTTAAAAATAGATTATGACTACTTTAAAATAAATTGAATTTAGTTAATTTAGATTTATTAACTAAATTCAAGTGTGTGTAGTAAATGTCTACTTATAACTACATGCATAACTAAAAGAATTTGTTTTATTTGGTTTAAATGTGATAATTATAAAAGATTTATTTAAAATAAGTTACAATAGATTATCAAAACATGAAATTTTAGTAAGACATGAATATATATTTATTTAGTAATTTGATGATCGAATCATTGAAAGAATCCTAAATTTTACATGTTTCAAAGTCAAAACTAACACTTGTGATTTTTTTGCTAACTAAATATATCTACATTATAAGAAAGCTTAGTTAAAGACAAAGACATAAAGAAACTTTCTCATTGGCCAAAATCAAAAAAAATGTTAATTAACCAAAAACCATGCATAACTTGCAAAAAGACCTCTAGTATAGTATATGTACAACAAATTATTTTATAGCTTTTCATTGCCCAATGACACATGTTTTCACTAATTAATATATATATACACAACTTACATGTTTAAAGATAATGATGTTTGTTTAACTATGTGCATCCATCTAAGATGCTATCTATATATTGATGATTTCATCCATCTACTTTTACTACATTGCACCACTTCAACATATCACTTTATTTGTGTCAATTTCTTCAAAGCAAAATCAAATCAAACAAACTAAAATGGAGAAAGTATTGTTTTGTATGTTGTTGCAATTCTTTACACAAATGCAAAACCTCTATGTACCAAATGGTCTTACCACTCTTAGCTCTAATATAAGGGTCAAATAATGGCAAATAAGATCCATTTCTAGGATGTTGATACCAACTAGAATTGAACATAAGACTTTTGGATTAAAATTATAATATACTACTATTATACCATAGATTTTAAGGTAATAGATAACTAGCAACACTTCTTTAGTCAATGTTGTCTAAAGCATCATTCATTGTCACCTCCTTTAATCATGAGAGTGGCTCATGTGCCAAAGGAAATAATATTTGTGTTGTTTTTTCTTTCTTTTATTATCACCTCTAATCATGAGAGTGGCTCATGTGCCATAGGAAATAATATTTGTGTTGTTTTTTCTTTCTTTTTAATTTTTAGATTTTTATAGTAAAAAACACACAAATTAAAATAATGATATTGTTTTAAAATAAATTGAGGAAAACATTAAAACATTTACCTTAAAATCATTACGCTGGTATGTCTATATATTTTTACAAAGTACTCAAGCATTTGGTATATATATATATATATATATATATAATCTTTAACATGTCTCTATCTTTCAATTCAATTTGAATCAAAATCACAGCTAGAATGGTAAACATGTTTATGGGTAATCACAATTTGAATTGGAATTTGAATTGGATACTACTACATGAATGAAATAGGTAGTCACATGTTTATATTCTTGAAAGAACGAAAAAAATCTCGGTGGTCATTCTATGAAACTGTGTGATAATCATAACAGATTTTTTCTAGGCTTCAGATACATGACGTGCTGAAGACATCAATGCTTTGCAAATTGATGATCAATTCTTAGAGAAAATTCCAAAACAACTGAGAACTTGAATGGGGGAGACTAGTCCAATATCTATGAATGACGATTCAGGACTGAATAAAATTTTCATCTTGGTACACACAATTATTGAGTGTTAACTATGTCCTGTGTAGTGATGAGAAAAATTAGAGGTCTTTACAAAAACAAGCATTTCCTGCCTTGTACGCGACGGTCCCGAGTAAAATGATCATTACAAAACATTTGATTAGAAATTGTGATGTATTTCATTTGATCAGATTTCACAAGTATATTTCATTTTGTTGGGCACCACATATTGGATTTGGTCCAAGCGACATATCACATTTGAATTTATAAATCCAGGCAACTTCTTCAATCCTACTACACCACCACAATCCAAAAAGGACAAATGATTTACAACCACCACGAATAGCATGCACAAGTTCCGCTCAGACAACTTCCAAATATCCATTACAAAGAATGCACTCGAAGTGAATACATGGTCATCATAATTGCTAACTCATAAACAAGGGTCTACAGATTCTTCAGAAAGAACTGATACTTGCCGTATGTGTTCCGTCAGGAGCTCAAACCAGGGCCAGGACCACTTCCGCAGAATTAGATGATCGAATAGCTAGGCAACAAAGCAACCAATCGCGCCATCTTTAGGAAATCGTGAGGTGCGTTACCTTGTAACCTTGTAGCTCTGTGTAAAGAAAACAGAAAAACACATCAATTCAGATACAATAGACTTCAATCATGCATGCAAATTTCAGAATTCTTAACAAGTGTACAAAAGAGGAAACATTGAAGCATCCAAAGTTTTAAGATAACGAGGCAAACTCAAAAAGCAAGCATGCTCAAATTTAGGTCGTTGAAGCTCTCGGGTAATACATACCCTCACTGTTTTCAATAAGTCTCTCGCTTTAGGATCGTTTTTGAAATGGTCGCGCACAGGCTGTTTCAATCATATCAACAAGGTATCAGCACAGAGACCAACTGAATTGTCCATGACCGGCACGGTTGCCAACGTGTTTGATAAGACAAGTCTTTGTTTTCCTTGAATTTTGACTTTAAATTAAAAAAAATCAAAATATTCTATAAATACCAACACCCAAGAATCGACTTTAAGTTCACGAAATCAGGCAGAGCAAATTGACCATTTCAGGAAGGAAGCATCTGTACACGTGAAGCTTGGTAAAGGTGCACGATCAACTTCACTAAAAAATGGAGAATAACAAATGATATGTGAACATCAGGTTACGTGCAGTAGGGATTTTTAATCACTACGCTATGGTCAGCTTATATCAAGAGCCATACCTGCAGAATCTTGTTTATTCCTGACGAGAGCGCAGGTTTCAAATCAGCAGGATGCAGTGAGCCTTCGGCGTAGTCTTTTTTCAATTCTTCAATATCAGTGTAAGTTCTGTGAAATAAAAAAAACCGCTCTCAATATATGTTTCGTACTATGAGCCTCGAGAAGCAATGTGCATGGTACAAGTCATTCCTTCGGATGCAACAATACAAAGGTAGACCATGAAACCAAACAAAACGAAGTAAACGAAAGTCTTACTTATTGCCACCGTTGTTCTCAGCACGTTGGACTTCAAACTGGTTGAACCATGGCAAGATAATGTACTGGACGTACTCAATGCATGGATTTCCTGCAACTTCCTGGGGTGGGCAGTAAGCTTGCTTTATCTTCTTCTTCACTTCCGCCTGCAGTTCAAAGACGCGACGACTTATCAAATGTTTTGCGTCTTTTAGTGCAAATATTGGAAATATTCGGGCAGTGATTAGATATTCCTGATGCTTTCGACTGCCTCGCTAACTTTTAATCAACAGAGTCAATGCAGAAAATTCTTCCTTGGCTACAAAGCGATGGTGCAACAATGCACAATGAGGCAGACTTTGCTACGACCTGCTCAAACATCTCAGGATGGACATGAACATTTTCAACACCTGCGCTTACACTATTTTCAATATATCTCAAACGGCATGCTTCTTCCATCTAACTGCATCCTTAAGACCAAACAACGCATAGCTCAATGACAAATTTTACCTCATCATCCTCCATGAAGATAGCCGAGTTTGGGTCACTCTTGGACATCTTTTCCTGACCAGCCAATAAACCAGGAAGCATATCTGTAACATGTCAAGGGCAAAACTGCTCCAAAGTTTCAGTCTGAGTTAACCTGTACGAAGCTGCTGACAGGTGAAAAGCCTAGTACGCTATACATTTAGTTTTCAATTATCATAAAATTGAAGAGATAAATCAAAATTGCGAAAAATATCGGACTAACGGTGAGCAGGATACGATGTGAGAGAATGATGGGTTTAAGTTTCCGCTTAATTTGGTCGCAGTATTCTCGGGCGAGAACGTTCACTCTAACTTGATCATTGCCGAGTTGGCAAATGTCGGCCTTGAGGAAAAAAATGTCTGCACATTGCATACACGGGTAGAAAATTTGCCCAGCAGACATTTCGTCTCCTTCTTTGCGACCCATGATGGTACAACACCTGGTAATCCTGTTCAATGTGTTGCGGCGGGCAATATCCATGACAAGAGGCCAGTACTCGGAGGCTCTCCCATTAATCTCATCCGAAGACCACAAAAACTCCACTCTCTCCAAATCCATGCCCGCAGCCTTCCACACCTCAATCATGTAACGTCCCACGGTCTGGATCTTCTTCAAATCTCCACCCATCTTGTTGTTGAGCTGCGCGAACCAATCCGCAATCCAAAACTTGAAAACACACCCTGACTTGGTCAACTTGTTGACATTGATCACCTTCATGATCCCCTGGGCAATATGCATCCGCCCTGACGGCTCAAATCCATCGTAACAAACGGGATCTTTCTTCTTGGCCAACAGATTGCGCAGCTCTGCGAAGTCATTCTCTTCGGGAATGCACTTGTTATTCTCCCCGACGCTCAACACCAGCTTCAGCTTTTCTTCTAATGTCATCTCCGCAGTCTCTTCTCCCTTCTTCTCATCAGCCTTCTCTTCTGAGCACACGTCTACCTTCTCGACCACAGACGCCAACTCCTCGGCGGCGGACGCCATAGCTCAGAGCTTTGAGATCGACAACGGAGGTCAATTATGCAAAATCCCACCTGCAAAAATGCACGAGTTCCAGGACCAGTGACTACAAGTAGGCCGCCGCTGTGAAGAGGAGGGTTTAAGACGAGCCTCGAGACCAGCAAACCCTGATTTGTGGACCTGAAGGGTGCGCTGCGAAAAAATCACCTAGTCATGAGCACCTCCAGCAACCAGAGTAAAACCCTAATTCCCTCACTCTTCACCTCTTATTTCTTTGCTATTTCTCCGCTGCTTCCTCCATAATCAGCACGTGAATCATGTTTAATAAAAACACGACGGAATTGTTGGGTATCTGTTTTTATTATTTGTTTGAAATTTTTCAGTCTTATTCCAGAGTAGATTGCTACTCCTAAAATATTAGCTAATTTTTGTTAGAAAGATGATTCATCTTTGAAAATTTTAGATGGCATTTTCATCGGAGATACGACTTAAAAAAGTAAACTATAAATTAATGTGTTTAAACTAAATTGTACGTGCTAACTTAACTACTTCATCTTTGTTAAGTAAAATGGATTGCTACAACAATAAAAATGTGTGTGTTGCCGTTTATATAAAAGGTTTGATGATTCATACATCGTCCAGTTATGTAATGATAAACTGATCAAGAATGGACTTTGATAGTTTTAATTTAAAAAAAACGTGGATACATTTTGATTAGGACATTTTTTATAATATATTATTACAATAAATACAAGTTGTCAAAAATGAATAAATAAACAAATAAACAAATTTAAAGATAGAGTGTCTAAAATAACATTGTGACATTATTAGATGAACAAAAATAATTATATATATATATATATATATATATATATAATTAGAAGAATTAGTATTAAAAACACAGTACTTAACATTTTTTTCTTAAATATATTTGTAAACAATAAGATTAATAATAATAATAATAAATTGTACACATTTGATATTATTAAAAATCTTAACAGTTATACTAAAAATTACTTGTAGATTCAAAATGTTTATCAATTGACAAAACATAATATAATTAAAATACTAATGAAGTACATTCAATTTAGCATCTACTAAATATATGATTTATTTTAATTATATATTTACACAATATATTAAGATATCATTATTATTAAGAATATACACATTTAATGTAAAAATCTGGACTAAATGGTAGTAAAAGTTTGATAATATTGCTACCATGTTTTAGCACTTTTTATATGTTAGCAATCCCAAACATGTCATTAATGTATCGTAATCATAATCACCATTATTTTTTATTTCTTATTTTTAACAAATATAAAATATGCTAACTGGATAGTTTCTAGTATAATATTCATTGATCTAGAAAATGTCGTTTTAAAAGCATGTCCTTTGCTTGTAAAGAGTCTAGTTGACAATTGTTTGAATTTTCTTAAAATCAAAAAAGCTCCATATTTTAAAGAAAATATATTATAAAATGGGTCCAAATGTGTTATAAATGTACATCATACTAGAGTGAGTTTCTTACAAAATATTTATGATTGTTTAGAAGATAATCAAAGTTCAATTAAATAAGACTTTGAAATATTGCTAGTGTTACAATAGCATTTGTGAATTGGTGAGTGGAGCAATATATTTTTTATCCACATTGCATCACAATTTATTCTAAGATGCCACATCTAATAATGAAAGTTGTTTTAGACCAATTGTGTGATCATTCATAAGTAGAATGATATTCTACTTATAACAATTATCATAATAAATAACATGATAATTAGAATATCATTTTAAAATATAAAATAATTTTTGATCAAACAAAGAATAGTGTCAATTCATGATATAAATTTTTAACTAATTAAACAAATACTTTATTAGTGAAACACAAAATTTTACAAATATTTAATAATTCAAAATCACTAGTAAAAATAGAAATGTAAAAAAAACTTAATTTAAATATTAATAATTACATGTTCATAATTTGAATATAATATCTCTCTCTCTATATATAATTATTTAAAAAATATATTAATCTAACTCAAATATTTGAGTCTATTAGAATATAATATAGACAATTTATAAAAAAAGAAGTACATAGTTTTTATGATTCATTCAACCCATTCTACCATTCAATTGTAGATTTTCACATCACATTACATACATTGTATCTCAAAAGATAAGCTTTTAACTTAAAAAAGCAATAGAGTTAAGAAAAAGAGAACATCAGTAATAAACTTGCAAAAAGAAATCCTAAGTACGTGTGATAGTTTTGCCAGAGACGTTGAGAAAAAAAGATTAAGAAACACAAGATGAGAAATAATGAATTTGTTTGTGTGGAATATATATTTGAGCAAAACCCGGAAGTACAACGGTTGCAGCTGATTATTAAAAAACGAGGCCTGCGCGATTAAGCTCGGTTTGCGAAACCCTAGAATCGCTTCGTATTCTTCTTCCTCTCGCAATTTGCCGTTTTCTTCTCGGTTTTGTTTTGTTTTTTTTCGTATTGTATTGTTTTCCCCCGTTCGCGATGGCGATCCTGCGTGTGTAGTCTCCGCCTTCTGCGAGCGAGCAGTGCTGGTTCTATCGGGACGCTGCTGCTGCTGCTGCTGTTATTCATTCGTTTATTTATTTTTCCAGCCGTGGAGGCCTTCAACGACTCACCGTCACCATGTTTTGCTCCAGTACGTGATCAAGACTTTTCTTCTGGATGTGTTTGCTTCGCGAGTTTTGTGATAGTGGTAGGGGGTAGGGGGGAATTTAGAACGGTCACATTTCAGACCCTCTCGCAATCGGTGTGTTGGATAATGCTTCGTGAGGACTGCGCCGAGATAGGTTGCCAAGTTGGACAGCCTCAGCGACCAGATTGGCTCTGATTGTTTGGACCCCGGAAAGTGTGTCTTGCCAATAGTAGGTATATAGTGCAGCTAATTCTATTTTTTTGTGGTTGCAGTATCAGGTGTGACACCTGAAGACCCTGTGGTGTCGCGCAAATCTGGCTTGCTGTTCGAGCGGAGGTTGATCTTTAAGCACCTAGCGGTAATGTTTCCGCGACATCGAGCATGTTCTTTGTTTGTTTTCTCGTATTACCTGCACGAAATAATCGAGGAGGTTACCACTGGTGATTAGCTGACGTGATGCCCTGGTCTTCGCAGGATAATGGAACAGACCCTGTAACAGGAGAGGCAATGTCTGTGGATGACCTCATCTCAATCAAAACAAACAAGGTCTCCGCATATGGCGTTCTGAAACTTTTTTAATTCTTCATTATTGTATGTTGAAATGTATTCAGCAACAATAGCCTCATTATCAGTGATTTTTAACGTTGAATGCTGAGAAAACAGTCCTACGTGATTGATTGCAGGCTGTGAAGCCAAGGCCTTTGCAAGCTGCAAGCATACCGGGAATGCTTGGACTCTTTCAAAATGTAAGTCAAATTAGGGTTTTTCTAGCTTGAAAGATATGAACTTGTGTTTCGGAAAGTCACTGAATTGTTTTTGATGGAGTTCTCGCAAATGAAGTTCACGTGTCTAAATCCAATTCGCTCCGTCCCAGTCGAGACTGTGGATGAATTTATTTTGTATGGATTTTATACATAAGCAGCTCAAATTTACATTGTCTACTTCACAAATTCAATGCTATTGGTTAATATTGAGCCTTATACATGTGTGCGTGTACGAGACAGGAGTGGGATGCAGTTGTTTTGTCCAACTATGCACTGGAGCAGCAGCTACATACTGCTCGCCAAGAATTGAGCCACGCACTCTATCAGGTTTGCATATTCTCGTACAATACTTTCTGGCAGTTGAAAATGAGCTCTCGTTGAACGATAGGTGAATGCTTAAGTATTTGGTCAACGCTTGGAATTGTACGAAATTCTACGACTGCTGATCATTACAGCTTGAAGCAGTGCTTGTGCATTTTATTTGTAATCATGTACCTGAGGTGTCTTAGTAGGCTTCAGTTAAGGACTGAAGCTGGATGTTATCTTTCATTGGATGAAATAGCACGATGCCGCTTGCCGAGTAATTGCTCGTTTGAAGAAAGAGAGAGACGAGGCCAGAGAGCTTCTTTTGAAGGCGGAGAGACAAGCACCAACTGCTGGACCGGCCCCTGCGGCTGCTCCAACTGTTACTAGCAACGGAAAAAGAGGTACGTAAAATTTTATGATGATCGGAGTTCTCATGTGAACCGGGTGTTTATTCAAGACAGTGCGTATAAGAATCATGGTTATGGTGGTGAGTCTGTTTTTTGTTTTTCTTCCCATAATTTACATTGTGATATACGTTACGTATATATGTGACTCTTAATTTGTCTTTCCTGAAAGATCATTATTACGTCGGTTTACTTCGATATTTTAAGTTTTAGTTGAACTTTCTCTTGATTCTATACTTTCGTAAGACAAGCAACTACTTTGTTTCAATAGGATTAGGGCTTCTTGAAGTATTTTTTTGGTTTACTTACTCTGAAGAAGGAGCGAAACAATCAACATATTGCATTTAGTTTTCTAAGTTTTCAATCGAAAATACAGCTCCTGAAGCAGACACACAATCTGAAGGCCCTGGAAAGAAACCAAGGCAGGGCATTTCATCCGACATAATCAAAGAGCTGACTGATTGTAATGCCCGTCTTTCTGGACAACGTAAAAAGCGACAGGTTTGTTCTCATCGTCCTCTAAGTTGGGTTTTCATTTTGGTCTGATCCATTCTTAATTTTTAGGTGGTGTGTACATATGACGAGGTTATGTCTGGAGAGATTTTGTATCTTATGGCTACTTCTAGTTGAGAGTATCTTTTACCGCTGGGAGTATCCATGTTGGATAAGATGTGCAGATGTGTTTTGGCTCAATGTCTTACCACAGTTTATTGTTCAAGTTGTAAGTAACAGGAAAATCGCTTTTGCAGGTTTCACCAACATTGGCCACTCCTGATGCTCTGGAAAAGTACACCCAGTTGACCAGTCATCCCTTGCACTCGAGCTCGAAACCAGGCATTCTGTCTATTGATGTTCATCAATCTAAAGTAATTGTTTTACTTCCATCTCACAGTTTACTATATTCCGTAGTTTAATTTGTTAATATCCGTATGATTGTCAGGAATTGAATTGAGCATGGGATTTGCGTTAATGAACTGAATGCGGTATGTTTGTCTTAATGTTTCTCGCTCGGATGTGAATCTCACGATTTTATTTCTTTCCGGTTTTAGGATCTTGTGTTATCTGGAGGTGTTGACGGTACAGCTGTAGTGTTTAACCGAAGTTCTGGAGAACTCGTCTCTACTCTATCTGGTCACAGCAAACGTGTAAGACTCAAGTTGGTTATTGGTTGCTTTTTGCGTGTTTGATCTGTGAACTTGCATTTAGAAGGTGCACTCCATGTAGATTGCCTTCACGTCAACATGTTTAACGCCTTGCCATGATGTCCCCCTAAGCGTATCGTTTGATGTATACATCAGTGTGTTAATCCAGTTTCGAAGGTCTTCTTATTTATTGTTGGATGGTGAATGAACATTTACAATCAGACGCTGCAATTCCACCTAATAGAAACTGTATTTAATGTCTTTGTGTTGCGAGTGTTGAAGGTAGGGGAATTCTATAGAAAGAATTGATCTTTTCTTCTTGAACTATTTGCAGGTTACTAGCGTGAAGTTCGTTGCAAAAGACGAATGTGCTCTTACTGGCTCTGTTGATAAGGTACGTTGGATCAATTTGATTTTGAATTTTTGAATTCTTTTCCTTTTTCCTTCTAACATATGCGCATTGCGTAGCCTCATCCAGTTTTGGTCAATTCCGTTGTAGATATGGAGTGGCAACATTATATTCGGAGGTATGAACTCATTATCTTTTGTATTGGGATATTGCAGACGGTCAAAATTTGGCAAGGACAAGAGGATGGGAGTTATACTTGTAAACACACGCTGAAAGACCACTCTGCAGAGGTACTTTCATCCACTTAAAAATGCACATAACGACATTTTCCTTGAAACATCTGTTGCTTGGTGTGTATTTTTATTTGTAGAATGCCCCAGGCTTGCAGTGTAGCATCTATTGATAATGGCAGTTTCAGAAGGTTAATGGTTGACTCTGAGTTGATTATTTAGGGTTTTTTTGTAAATATTTGCAGGTACGAGCAGTGACTGTGCATGCCACTCAGAATTACTTTGTCACAGCCTCTGCTGATAAGACCTGGAACTTTTATGATCTCTCCACTGGACTTTGTCTTGCACAGGTATGAGCCATCCTTGTGAAAGGTCCTCTTTTTCATTTTGCTTACTGTCAACATCTATTGCTCTTTTTCCTCTAACATATAAAGGAGCAGCGATGTTTTTTCATTTTATTTTTTATTTTTTTTTAATAATTGCGAGATTGAGGCTGGTGAGGCTGTTTGTGGTTTGAAAGTGGCCTATGACATATGCTAGGCCTTGTTTGTTTTCCCCCCTGTGTTATTTCTCGATCGGCTAAATGATGCACAATGGTATCGAATGTGTTCATTCTTAATGTTGTATGTCTTGAACTTTCGTACGTGAGCAGGTTAATGATCCAAGTGTGCAAGATGGGTACACATCAGCATCTTTTCATCCTGATGGCCTTATCCTCGGGACTGGAACTACTGAATCACTGGTTCGCATTTGGGATGTGAAATCTCAGGTCTGTATATACTCCCTTTCCGGTTTTTTTGCTATTAGTACACAATTACTATTTGACATTGATGTTCAATTTCCACTGAAGATATTCATATCTGATCACTTGTGCCGTGGGATTAACGCCAACTTGAAATTCAGGCAAATGTTGCCAAGTTTGAAGGGCACACAGGACCCGTGACGGATATATCTTTCTCTGAGAACGGTTACTTTTTGGCTGTAAGTTTGGCTATCCTAGCTCTATCGTCTTATAACGTATCAAAATTCCTTCTCTTTTTTTTTTTCTTTTTTTTTTCTTTTTTTTTCTTTTTTTTTCTTTTTTTTTCCTTTCTGAAAGAGAAAAATTACTGTTGCTCCATGTTGGCTGAGACGAACCCCCCCGACCTGTATATTTAATGTGACAATCCTGAAAGTCTATCAGCCCATTCGAAGCCAAGGGTAGCTTGGTATTATCGTTGAAGTTAGCCTTGTATATGCCTTGGTTTTGCAACCTTAGTCTACTTGCTGATGTGGATTTTTTTCCAGACTGCTGCACAAGATGGAGTTAAGCTGTGGGATCTGCGCAAGTTGAAGAACTTCCGTTCCTTTGCACCTTACGACAGTAACACACTAACAAATACAGGTCTGCCAGGCTTTTTTCTTATAAATGAATAAATCATATTGGCTACTTTCCTTTTGTGTGAATCTTTTGCATCAATATTGTGCATTTGCTTGTGACTCTTTGTGTTGATATTGGTGCTGGTAACTACTTTTAGCATGTAGAATCGATTTCTAGTTCGTGACCGGTGTTTAAGATGTAATTTAAAAAAATAGTATTGAATGAGGTTTTATTGTAACATGAGTTTGCTTGAGTGCAGTTGAATTTGATTACAGTGGAAGCTACCTAGCTGTTGGCGGTTCAGACATAAGGTACATTCAAACTCGGAATATACTTGCACTCTTCTGCAGGTTTTCCAGCACTAACGAATAGAATATTTTACGGGTATGCCTTGTCGACTTCCTCCTTACTTAGTTTACTGATCGGCTCTCCAAGTACTTGCTGCAACTCTCTATTGTGGTATGTCATGCAGGTTGTATCAAGTAGCAAGTGTCAAGCAGGAGTGGAATACCATTAAAGTTTTCCCTGATCTTTCTGGGACAGGTGATGACTCTTCTTGTTTTGATGCTTATTGTGACCAACTTGATTTACTGTTTAGAGACCATGGGATGACTTTAGTTCAGATTTGTAATTTCTTGCAGCGTGTTTTAGTCGAAGAAATTTTTAGGGTTCTATTTGACGATAATACTAGTTCATTTAATCAGTTATCAGAATGTTCAGTCAGTTCTAGGTGCAGCTTACAACTCAGGTTCTTGCATTTCAACTCACCCGAATCACCGAGTTGACTTCTCTTTCTGCTTCTGCATGACAGGCAAAGTGACGTCAGTCCGATTTGGTCCAGATGCGTCGTATTTGGCAGTTGGCAGCAGCGACCGTAACCTGCGTATTTTTGGTGCTCCTACGGCTACTTCTGAATCTTAATACCCTGAGCTGGTTTGAAGAGTAAATTGAGCGGTGGTCCGACTTTCAGTCCTTGTGAGCCCCGTGGTTTGGGCCTTCTCGCAGTCTCTGAATGGGTTAGATTACATTGTGCCTTGGCTCAGCGAAGACGTTACATCTGAAGAGGTTGGGAAAGTTAATCAATTGCGACCATATCTAGCTATGTCTTGGTAGGGCCGTCATTTAAGTGAAATTGCGTTGTGTGTCACTAGCTTGCTATAATTTAAGCAGTATGGAAGCTAGCAGATGCTCAGGCTATCTCTTGTTGTGGTGCAAGTTGCACCAAGTCTCAGATTTTCCTCAGCTTGTCTTTGGCAGCTAATTAAACCTCTGTCTTTTTCGTACATTGAAGTTCCTTCAAACATGTCGCATTAGTTTTGCGCAATCGACGGCATGTTGCGCTCCGTTTCGATTTTTTTTTTTTTTTTTTTTTTTTTTTTTTTTTTTTTTTCTTTCGATCCTTCATTTCTACCCTTCTGCTTTTAGAACGTTTGTCAGTTTAGATCCAGCCCTAGATGAATCCACTCTTAGTTGACAGAGTTATCGTTAATCACTGACATTCGTAGTACTCAGCACGCCTAACGGGAAATTATGTGGTTGTTCCTTAAGTTGCACACTATCTGTGGACGAAATCCTGGCCTCACTTCACACATCTGAAGGAGCCTCTGGGGACCATCACACGATGTTGATGATTTCTTTACGGTTTTTATTTTTTTTATCTTTATTTTATTATTATTTATGGAAGCATTGACATTTATATGCCCTTTGACAGGTACTCAAATGCCCTTTGTTTTGCTGCCCCTTTATGTGCAAAGCATTGCCTGTAGCTATTAAAATTATCTGAAAGCTCGTACTCCTTAACCGCCAAGTAAACCATTTCATCAACTAGTTTATTTCATGAAACTCGCCATAATCTATCAATTAGCGAGGCCCTTCCATGACAAATGGGTATAGGTTTTTAATCATATGACACACTGGATCAATGTCACTTATTACCAAAACCTCTGTTATTCGATTATTTAGTTATTTATTAGATCCTTCAAAAAGAATGTCTAAAACTTGAGACAACTATCACGAGAAAAGAATTCAGTGTCACCCAAGAGAGGAATGTTAAACACGGGTAGGACTGCAGGCAGACTGCCCTAGAGAAACTCCCACTGTATTCAAGCATGAACCGACTTGTAGGTTTTAACTCCAAAGTAAACAATTGGAGAAATTAAGAGGCGGTTACGTTTTTTTCGTAATTCACTACTCTTGCACGTGGAATAGAAGAAGAAAACCGAAAGCTGTTCGTGGGTATGACAAAAGGTGCTCAACCAACAGGTTGACACTTATTCGATTGTACAGCTACAAGATTAGGATTTATGAAGTTTTTAATCATTATTTATTTACTATAGATTTATGTGCCAAGCTTGTCATTTGAGTGAAGAGATTCGGTCTGGAAGACAAATGCCACCAAATCATCCATTTATGATCTTTCTGAAAATGATTTTCCAGTGTAATAAACTTCAAAATATTATTTTAACAATTAAACAATGTAAACAATACTCTTAAAATTTTCCATTTATACATATTGTAGATTTTAATAAACATATTATTGGATTAATTCACAATTAAAGTTTTTATTCATTTGATTGCTAAAATACAGATATCTTTTTTTAGTTTTTTGTTTAAATATATATATTATTGTATATATTATATATTATTATATTTATAACCTTTGAAATTTCAAAAAGTGAATAAAAAGGAAATGAACATAGTATCTTCTAATGAGACAAATTTGTAGTTATTTATTTATTTATTTATTTATTTATTTATTTAAATAAATTAGTAGAAAAAAATTATAGACAATAATAATAAAGTCATAATACTTTGAATATTTGTATCCCAACAACTCTTTAGAATTTTTTTTTTTTTTTTTTTTTGCATATATATATATATATATATATATATACATTCAAAGGTCCAAAAGTACATAAAGTGGACTTGTACAATATATATACATGGTTATAAGCGTCAATTTAACAATTTTCTAAAAAAAAATAGTATATTACAAGAATAGAATTTAATAATGCAATTGGATGTAAGCTCACGACCCAATCTACAAGTATATGGTAAAACTCAAGTTCCATAACTAATATATATATATATATATATATATCTTTGTCTTTGTCTTTTCACAATATATAAATGTGTGTTTTTCTTTCATATATGTTGCCTTTCTCATTGTATTATTTTGTATCAAAATAATTCTTGTGTACAATTGTACGTATTTCCACTAATATACATATATTATTAGTGTATGATCAATAAATAAATGTTTACTTGTATAAATACACTAACAACATGCCTTGCAATTTAATTTCAATTGATTTGGACACATAATTTTGTTAAGATATAACTAATATGGTAGGCCATGTTCACTATACAGTATTGCCACCAACTAGTAGTGGCTACACTAGCTCACAATTTGATTTTAACATAACTTTATCTTTAATTTGGATTAATCTACATATGCAACTGAACTTTAGCGTGTAATAATTTGGTAGTGTAACCAAGGTAACTCTGCATATCATTTGAGATGCTTTTGTCATATAATTTCTTTCTTATTACATATTCATTTTAATTCAAATATAAAAAACAAAAAACCAAAAAACAGAAAAATCAGTTAAGCAATTAATCAGTCATGTTTTAATGATAATAATAGTCATTATTAATTGACAAACTTGTACAAACCTTCCAAATTCCGGCATAGTAGCCACAATACTGATTGGAACACATGAAATGGTTGCTACAATGATAATAAACATACATATCATAAAATACCAAGTACCAATTATTATTTTAATTAGCTAACAAGATATTAGACACCAATGTTGGTGGATTCTGGACTACAATAAGTTTCACATGTTAGAGTCATTTGAAGATAATTAAGGTAGTCAACCCATTCTTTACCATCCCCCATTTTCGATCTATAAGGTGGTGTATTTCCAATCAACTTGACATAATAATATTGATCAGTTTTGACACCTATTGGTTTCACATTATTTAATTCACATTTTGCCTCAATTCCATGGTGCCACTAAGTAAGAAATTAAGAATTTTATGCCAACTTAGTCTTAATTTAGCATTGGTCATAATTAGATTGGCCTATATGACAGATTTAGGTCAAAGAATCTTCAGCTAAAACATTAATATGAATTCCGTTTTAGGGCAAAATTGTGTGAAAACACCTGGAATCCCCATGATGAGGATATTTTTTATTTTTCCATACACTTACGGAAAATATGCTAAAATTCTTACGTTATCAGAAATAGGTCAACTACCTTAAATAGCAAGTCAGAGTGGACGATTCTGTTACGGAATCTGACATCCAAGCCTCCAGTGATTGAGAACGTGAAGCATAGCCTCGGGTTCGGCATCCAAACCTGGGGCCAGGCCAGATATCGACACCCGGCCATCTCCCTTGTCTGCTCAGCCGAACCTGGCAACGGCCCAAAGCAACTCCGAGCCGGATCCTGCCAGCCTTGGTGTTAGCCTCGACACGAGGACATTTTACACCCGAGTCTGTCTCCTTACCACAACCCACGGGTAAAATATTACTGCCACGTTGGAGGCGAGGGGGGTGTCATGGACTTCCTGACCTAAGGTCTTGTAGAAGCTTCTACGGGTGAGCCAAAACTGAGGGAATCTTCTACGGTGGAGAGCCACTAGTCATTTTAAGACTCGTGGCATATGCTCCTTATCCTCCAGTTCCAGTACTAAAGTCATAGCTACTGAGTGATGGGATTTTGTTTACAAGTAGAAGCCCTTGTGAAGCATGTTGAGACAGACTTCCAGGTGTGGGCTCTGTGATAGTTAGAACAACTCACTAGCATGCAAATGGAAAGAGTGGTAGGTGACGTCATCCTGTGGGTTAAGACAACAATTGGGAAGGTGGGAAGGAAGGCAGTGATGGAAAAAAGGGGGCAGCACTTGGGGTAGTATAAGGGCAGAGTATAGGGGACTTTTTGGGCACTGCCCGTAGGAGAATGGTCTGAACAAGTTTCTGGCTTTAAAGTTTTTGTCATACCCACAAGCTTCTGAATTGTGCAAAGAGCAACAATTGACCTTTGATGGGGATCACTTTCTCTGACAGTCCTTTTCTCTCTTATTTTTTTCTATTTTTAAAATTTTACTAAATTTATATATTGTGCTTTTTCTATAGTATAAAATTAACGATGCAAACATTGTTGTCCACACCCCCCCTCCCTCCCCCAAAAGTAATTAAGTTAACTGGTAAGGAATTGTGTACATACCAATTCAAAAGAATAAATAAGTAGAGAAAGAAAGAAAGAAAGAAGATGAACACCATTGTTGAAGAATTCAAAGACTTCAGAACACCGAGAACGACAAAAAAAACATCCATCATGCATTTGATGTTCTTTCATGAATAATTGAGTTTTCTATTAATTTGATGCCATTCAACAGCGCCCATTTTGATTCAAAATACAAAAGACCTTTCCTTTTTTGTGTGTAAGGCCTCAATTATGATGGCACAAAGGGTGTTGTTCCATGTGGTTGTGGTGATTGTTTTTGTTTTTTTTTTCTTTTTCTTTTCTGGAGAGTACTCCACTCTTCATTTACTTCCTCCGCTCATCATAACATCCACTTAAACTAATCCATCCATCCATCCACCCTCATTCATTCATACATGCAAGGCAGCTGGTTATATGCATTGGAGTGTACCTCCTTTAGATGGTGGTTAAAAGCATGAGCCAGGATTATGGCGACATTCTCTTGCCAACTGTGTTCCAGTTCAGCATTAGCATGGCTATTGTGGTACACAGCAAATATATGAACCCAGCCCCATTGCCTGGGATTTACTGATCCACACGTTACGACTACTGCTTAGAAAGTAAAACAAATCTTAGAAAGATTCCACCCTGACCGAATGATAACGATCCGAATATTTTCCGTTCCCACATCGTTCCCAAATGGTTCCCATCACTCTCTCTGTCTCTCTCTCCGTTACTCGCACTATGAAGAAAGACTGAACACTTCGGTGTCGCGAGAGTTTGTTTTGAAGCATAAATCCAAGCAAGTTTGACTGAGAGAGGCGAAGAGTTTCGGACCAACAGAAAGGGGGGGGGGATGCTCATCAATGCCATGAGAGGGCTGTGTGGATCCAAGGGCTTCAAGGCAGTGGGGGCCTGTGCGACTTCCCCCGCGGAAATTCGTCGTCTCTGTGAGAGTCAAGATCCCAATCTACAAAGCATGAACCACATGGGACCCCACGATGTCTGTCTGATCCGTTTGTCTGGCCATGAGCTTCGGGATCCGTTGCTGCGCCTGCCTGCCTGCCTGCCTGCCTGCCTGCCTGCCTGCCTGCCTGCCTGCCTGCCTGACTATCCACCGATTTTCACGTTATTCAGAATTCTCGTAATTTCGTTGTCTCTGCAATGATTTTCCTCGGCAAGGAAGGAGTACCATCCCGGTGTCCAGGGGATGCATCAGCAATCCAGGGCAGCATGAGTGCGAGAGACTGCCATGGTCTGATTCATGCCTTGCCGAGTCAGGAGAAGCAGAGGCGTCAGCCGACGGGTGGATTCAGATCTGTTGCCTCAGGATTGCGTGGGAAACTACAGCTGCAGACTCGACAGCGAGGGTTGCATGATAACCCATGCATGGTAAGGCAAAATTTACTGCTCACACTCAACAGTAATTTGCTTCCCCGAGCAGGCGCCTCTGATGGCCACAAAATGAAACTGCATTGCCTTCGCGGAATTGGGTTTTCTTACGACGATGAATCCGATATCTCTGTTTCGTCCATGGATCCTACGTATATTGTACCCGAATGGTCGTTCCAGATACGCGATGGAATACGCCGAGTGTTTTTGATCCGCATCTCTGTAGGGGGTTTGGGTAGCAATGCCTGAAATAAACCGAATTGTTTTTCTTCTGTTCGTGCGAACTACAACGAAACTGGAGGCAATAATCTTATAGACAAATCTCGACGGATTCAACATGCACAAATGCTGGAGGCATGGCGATTTTTCATTTCTGAACTTCACCACTTGCAGATGGTCAGCCCAAGCAATCCAAATCGTAATGAAGATTGTATTGTTGTAGTCTTTCTTTTCAGGAAGAAAAGTAGATCCTTTGTTCATATAAATATAATTCAAATAATAATAATAATAAAAACATGTTATGACACTTTTACCTTTGCTGAAGCCTGATGCCTGCCGTGATCAAAATTGCGGGCGGTGCTGCAGAGTGACGCAGCTCGAATCCGACACAGGGCGAAGCGGCTGATCTCAGCCTACGACTACGGCCCGTGGTTCTTTCGATTCTTCTGTTTCCGCAGGTCTAGAGCCATCGCGAGCTTCTCTTCTCGCAATGCTTCCTGAGATACCCTATCGTAGACGGTCCGCCACTTGTTACCTCCGCAGTGGAGTGGTGTAGCACCGCACTGTGGACGCCCGGCTTTTCCGAGTGCTGTCTGGAGCCTCGAGTGGGTGCGCAGCTTCGAGGACAAACAACCTTCGTGTAGCCGGTTAAGTAGTTTGTGGCTGAGGCAATGAATCTCTTCTGTAGCCTCCAGTTTTGTCTCACATCGGTCTTCGACTTTGCCTGCCCCTCACTCGGTGGTTCTGCATGCTTCAAACTCTGCGTTGCAGCGTTGTACGTTCTTTGATAAATTGGCTTATCGACGAGAGGACTGGTTTTACAGAGAGTGTATCCTGACGGTGACATTGCTTAAGTTGGCGCAGATTTTCACTGTAGTTTGCAGTTTGGGACTTGGGGGTGGCTCCGTCCTGTGGATAGTTTGGTACTTTGAGATGGAGTGTTCAATACGGCTGAGAATGTTGGTGGAGAAGCAGAAGACGATTACTATAGAGTTGGTGTGAAAATGGGATAAGAGCCTTGAGAAACGTCGAGCTTAGAAGCATTCCTGTCCTTCGAAAGCTGAGAAAACAATGGTGATAGATTGGTTCATGTCAAGGAGGTGTGAAGAGGACTTTCAGAGAGAGAGAGGCAGGAGTTGTTTTCCCTTTGTGGCGTAGCCGTAGCTGTGTGTTTCGGTCTGTTTATTAGTCCCGCGTTTTCAGATAAGACATTCTCAGCACCAGAGGCGTTGAATTGATTCCGTGTTGAAACAAAAGGGTGAGGGAGTGTAAAGATAGTCGTATCACATTTTCATCTTCGCGTTCCGAATCGTTCACCGGAATGGCGAGGAGAAGAGTGTTGGCCATGGGGCCAGCGATGGCGCGGATGATGTGCATGCAAAATCCCTACCAACAGATCAAGAACGACGAGGCGAAGTCGAAGAAGTGGTCATGGATTTGGAGACGCAAGAAATCCTTGAAACTTGGCCGTGGCGAGAAGAAGCCGAGAAGGAGAGTGGGCCTTCGAGTGGGCCGACTCCGCATCCGGCTGCTGTCGCCCTTGGTTCTGTTGAAGAAATTGTGCGATTCTTACGTCAAGATGATGTTCGCTCTCGAAGGTAAAATGGGTGGTGCGGGGTTTCATAGCGCTAATGGCCCCTCTTTCCCCGTGTACCCTATGCACATGCCTGGCAAGATGGGGGTTACATATAATTATCCTCAGAAGGTGAGATGAAATAGATGTCGGCTGTAGCTAAATTTTCCGCAGACGCTTTACAACAGTCTTCAAAGTACGTGGTTCGACGTTCGATAACACAGGGGGAGCGGGTTCGCTTCTGACAATGACCGAGTCTACGGCAGTAGATTTTTTTTATTTTCATATTTTGGGTTTGATTTTTATTTTGATTTTTGTATATGAAGTCAGAATTTGAAGGATTCTCCGTTTGGGGCTGCGGTGGTACATAGACTGTAGAACTTTCGGACGTGCCGGTCTTTTAGAATACTAGATGCTGTGGTAATTTCTGCTTGTATGTGTCCATTCTTCAGAAATCATTTCAGATTATGGTGGGACTTTTTCCCCTGTGACAATATCAATGTGAAATTGATAACTTGGTGCTTGGTTGGCGATTCTGGATCTTGCTGATTGTATGTTTCGACTTATAATTCATGCCTTTTGTTGTGTATTAAACTCGGCTTTCTTAAGTGCACAGTTGAGGCTCTTAGAGCTTAGAAATCTTGGTTGTGCCCTGTGATATTATAGCTTTGATGAATCTTTAATAGCTTGGATAGCATTGTCGCTACAGTCGATGTTTATTGTTGGCTTTTGGTTGCGTTCAAAATTTCAGAAACTCCACACAAGTTATGGATTGTGGGTGCAAAAAATGGTTCCCATTTAAAGATTCTATGATATATTTCACATTCTAAACGAAGTGGCACCTACACTGTACCACGAGCATTAGACAGTGTTCAACTCGTTCTCTTTTGCTGGAATGAGTGCAAGTGGTAGACACTTAAGTTTGCCGTGCACACAGTGTATATCTTGCTTTTTGCATAGAACGATCATCGTGTGTGTACATCTTGATGTCTAGTACTGTAACCTGCTGAATGATGGTGTTAGAATCATCACCAGCTGTAGTATAATACAAATGAACCCCAAAACATGAATCACCAAGTATACATACTGCTACTTGGTTACTAAAATTCAGCTTCTCAGACAGCCCCTTGGCATCAACAAGACCCATTTGGAACATTACACTCCATTTTCTCCAAGCAGTAAAAACTCAACCCCTAAAACAATGACGCAATCAGGAAATTCAAACAAGACTCTTAGTCGCCAGTGGAGCACCCTCACACGTAATTGTGGATTCAAATACTCAAGTACATGATGCAATATTCTCGTGCCAGAGCGAATACAAAAAAGAATCGTTGCCATGAGCTTGAATTTACTGAGGCTCACCTACAAGCAAGCACGTTAATTCATTACACGTAGAGACCCATTACCAACAGCTTTGGAGTGGGTTTGTAAGAGAGCGAAACGACAGGCATGTCCCACAACAGCCATGTTTACTTGCTAGGAGAAATGTCACAACCTAATTGCAGCTCTCATGTACCATTGTACCAATTTCATCTAGTAATACGGCAGTCAGCAATTGCAAGTTAGCATCATCATTTGAATTTGAAGAGGGAAAATAAATATCACAAGGGAACCCATCTCACTTTCGTAACATTTTATACGAGGGAGAAGCTAACATCATAAGTGCACTTGTTCTAAAACTACACTATTTTGTATTGGCAGTTTGGCAGTACTGTTAATAACCATATTTCACATCAAGGGCTCCCTTCATGTTTCTGTTTCGGTGCATTTATTCGCAAAAAAATGTGCAATGCAACATCGACGGAGTTCACAAGGTGATTCATGACCTAATCCTGAACTACGTCCGCTGTACAATATCAAAAACCTGTCTCTCACATAAAATTTTGCAATTAAGATAGCATCTCTCAGGCGATGATTCATCTTGCTGGTGATTGCGTAACGAGCGAGATGTAAGTACAACGTACCAAGTTTCGACCTGTTAAGGTTGTCACAGAATCCGGATCTCTTCAGGGTTTTTTCAGGACGATAATCGGGATCCTTGAGGGTGCGAGGACATCGGCATAAGGAAGCCACTCAACCCGGTGGAGTGTCGTCGTTTGTGGGATCTCCCAGGTGATTTTGCAAACATCGAGGGTGATTTCCCAAACATCCCAGGAGATTTTGGGAACCTGGGTGATTTTCCACCTTCTGAATTGAGAAAATATTCGTCGTCTCGTATGATGACTTCCTGGCCTTCCAGAGCACTATGCATGGACAAGGGCACCATCTCAGGCTCCAGAAACTTATCGCGTGGCTTTTAAAAAGTCTTCCAGAGGAAAGGCACCAAACCTGAAAAGTTTTCCATGACGCTAATGTTGAGACGATTGAGGGCCTTTCAAAGATTTTATCAAAAATTACTGACAAGGATTCAAATAATCATCTACTCAGATTCATGCATTTTGCCCTGTCCATGCCAAAGAGAAAGTGTCAGGTTCCGTCACGAAAGAAACATTGACAGGACCATACATCTGATTAAGTTTGACTAAGGCGGTTGTTAGAAACGCTACAAAAACTTGTCGTGGAATCTGTACAAAAACAAGTCGTAGAATCTGTACGGCTCTCACAAGACTCACTAGAATTCTTTCTACCGTTAATCCTTCGCATCCATTACTATCAAAACTATGAACAATTCCGAAAAAAACTCAACAGAAGATAGCCCCTCAACTCAAGTTTCTTCAAATTTACAAAAATAAAGCGTACAGTGGAGGTCATAGCCTCCATAGCCCAACCATGGTGTGATTGCGAGAAGATTGCATATCTGTTCGCGTTCTTCGACGGAAAAATGAAAACCCTCTCAACCTAAGTCCGTTGCTCATACAAGTAATGCTCCCCTTCAAAGTGGACACACTCAATTGCAAGCAGTCACTCAAAAAACAACAATGTTCTGGAAACAATCGAGTAGATCCAGAACTGATCAGGCAAGGGGACGAGTGTCGAAGACAATGAAAAGCAGATCTACTACCTCAAGTAGTACACCGCCTAAGAATAGTCGGCCCGTGAGCAGGAGCTTCGAGGAGCTAATTTACACATACCTTGGGCTCCTACAAGACAATGAAGAGTTGGTGCCAGGACGCATTCTCTGAGGCAGCACCAGAATTTTCGGAGTTGCGATGACAGGAGAATTGATCGCCCACTGTACATCACATATCAACATCAAGTCATCTGAGTTCATGGTGAGGAAACATCACCTCAAACGCTGTGAACGCAGAAAAAAATTTACGTCGAAAAGGGGCTAAAATTCCGTTTCTGGCAAATAAAAAGGATTCAAAGCTTGAGTTCGTAATAGATCCAAGGCTGCTTGGCTGTTTAAAATTCATTTCGCACGGTAAACTTATCTGGTCCATGTTACACATCCTAAAACCTTCTTCCTTGGTTAACGTAAAAGAGGAATCAGACTTTCAGATATTTCACAGCTTGTCGAAGTGAATGAACTGTGAAAACAACATTTGAATCTGTGTAATTATAAAATACTCGTTCCACGGGAATCTCCATGGGGTGCCACAGTGGTTACGAAGAAGATAAAAGTAAATCTTAAAGTACTGTTGCAATGTAGGATATTATGGCATTTCTGAATTCATCTTCCATGGCTCGTGGTGTAAGGTTTTGAAGGACGATTCTCAACTGTCCAACAGATCCCCCAATTCCTAAAATTATGGATGAAATTTCTCTGACAAAATACGAACAATATGTCTAATCCCTACATATTCAAACGTACGATTTCACTAGATTATAAAGTCCAGAACGCGTGATATGGCAATCGATGGCTGGAGGATGTGCTTACTTCTCATCAAAGGAAGTTCCAAAAACTTGTTTAGTAGCATTATCGTGTGGATTCGTAGCTTAAAGACTATGCAATGAACCCACACGATAATGAAATATCCTTAAACTCGATCTGAACCAGTCCTCAACACAAATTTTACTATAGACACATTTGATAGCTAAAACTTTAATTAGTGAAAAAGTTTCTAAATATATCCTTTCAAGCCCAAGTTCCGACAACTCTACAAATGCGGACAATAACAAGTCATGTTACTGCAAAAGAAATGACTCAGCAACTGAGAAGTATTTTTATAATATTACTAAAAAAATTAACAACAAATGTCTATGTGCTATTTGATTTTCTTTTTCTATGTCTACAAATGCACTAGTCCGTGCCAGATCTGCTCTGCACAAGTGACATGGATACTGCACGATGTCAACTACGATTCAAACACTTGCATTATTCTCCTGAAATGTTTGGAGAAAATCCTGAGATGCTGACAAAACGGAGCGTCCGCTTACTGTGAGGTTGGAGGATTTTAGCCCTTGCCGGTAGCATTGCCTGGCATTATGCCGTCACGATTCTGTTGAGTTATATCTTCGACATGGCCAGGTTCAAGAGGAAGGAAGACGGTTGTGTTCTTTGAGCCGCACCAATTTCCTTCATTGGGTCGAATTATTGAGTAATCAAAACGAGATCCATGATGTCTTTAGATGTAGTTCCTGGAATACTGTTAGAAAGCTCAAGTACACTTTCACGAAGTACAGCGGTGATGGCCTGCAGCTGTCTGGAGATTCCAAGACCAAAGAGATATTTGACTTCCTCTTCTCCTTCTGCTTTTTTCACCTGTAGAATTTTTTCTGCTTCCGCTTAGTGGATTGCTGTGACCCTCATCCTTTGAACTGTCCCGGGACAAAAATGGAAGAATAAAGAAATCAGTGCTACTCCCAGTAATGACTCCTCTCTTCTGAATGACAGAATTGTAGTTAGGATAAAAACTTGAGCATTGGCTATTCTCACAATCTTTGATGGAAAAGTCGCAAAAATAAGCTTTGCAGCAATGTTCACTTCGATCCATGATGCCACAAAACACATCGAAATAAAAACGAGTTGAAGCTTCACCTCTAATGAAACTCTTTGTAGGAAGTGAGAGTTGCAATACTGCACGACCTAAGGATGTGTTGGAAAGCAAAAAGCGAGCATGCGTGAACTTAGGTGCATTAATTTCATTCATAGGTCGACGTACATTTGAATCTGGTACAACATCAACAATCAAAATTGCATATCCATAGGCCCCCAAAACAATTCATTTAGACCACTCCACGATAATTTTTGTAAATTTCTTTTCTGTCATGAGCTATTCGAATCGATATCACCAAGGCAGAATTCAGATGTTCAAAATTGGACAAGGGGTGCTTCAACCTATACATTTGTTTTCAAAGAGATACACATGCACAAATTCATGGCTAGCTTTCTCCAACTCTTTTGAAACGGTTTGTGCAATTATATTTTTCTGCTCAAAGACATTGTCCAGTAACATTCTAGGAACAAACGTTCTTACAACTGCTAAACAAAAACCAGTTAGAGAGTTCAAAATTAGAACAGACAAATCTCCATAACGTAGCTCTTATGATTTGTAGCAAAGGGTGAACCTACTAGAACCGAGCTTCTTACTCATCTTTTCAAACTTTTACATTTCCTTTACTGTTAAGTTTAAAAGCAAACTAGCCATTCCTACTAAAATAGAGTAATATATCGGCTTCGAAAATCACTGCCAATCCAGCCAACATCTCAGGGCAACTGCTAAAGAAAGTGTGAGCAACCATTTGTATTTGAGTACTTTTGAACGGTTCACAATCAATCAAGATAAGAAAATATAAATATAAGAACCACTTGCAAGTAACCTACTCATTTCAGAAAGAAGATGGAAGTTCAAATCATCCTCACAATAAATTGAGAGCTTAGCAAAGAATCCTCAAAAATGCAAAAAATTTGAGTGATATTTAGAATAACAACCATAAAAAACATAAGGCTAGATCTGGTCTTTTGGATTTTGAAGCTTGTAGAAAGCATTGTTGGCATTTTGACGAACTACATGATACTGAATTGAGCAAACTACAGACACGGAGACATTGTCCTGCAAGAAAACACCATGAAAAAGTTTTGTACTATTAATTCATGGAATATTGACTTGGAGAGATGGAACTCTATCCTTCCAAAAACATGAAAATGTGACACAAATTATCTTGAGGTGTTTTGCAATCATAATAAAATTAAGTATTAGCTTCACCAATAATCAATATGAGAGAATAATTATAAAATTATGTATATTATCTTATTGAGATATACAATAAAAAACACATCTTATACTAAAAGACTACACCTATTGATTATTAAAGGATGTAATGTTGGAACATCAATCCCTACTTCATCATCTAACAATGAATATTGTACAGATGATCCAAGATCTCACATTTGTGCCAAATACTTAAATCTTTGTGCATAGGTACTAAAGCCTACGTTCACAATCTTGCACTAAATAAGTAATCTTCTTTCTATTTTGTTCTTTCATTTATTGTTCTCTCATGGTATCAAAGCAGAAGATCTCTCCTCTCTTTCTTTAGGATTTTTTATTCTTTAAGTTCACTAACTTCCCTTGGTCATATTAATCACTGTATTTGTACCAATTTTTTTTTTTCTTCTGTTTTGATTAAAGGATCATTTATTATTATTATTATTATTATTATTTTCTCTTTAACACTTTTCAACATCTATTTTCATTTTTCTTTTTCAAGAACTCACAATCTCTTATATTCTTTCCTTACACAAACTACAAGATCATATTTTTTTCAATCCAACAATCCTTAGATAATCAATCATTACTTAATTTTCATCCTATGACGAAAAATATTGTTTTTTTTTTGTTTTTTTGTTTTTTTTTAAATTTTTTTAGTCTTCTTGAAGAATATGAGCAACCTCAAAACTATTTGCTTAAAAAAAACCATGCTTATAGGTCCAAAAAATTACAAACATTGGGCCATCACTTTTTAAAGTATTTTCAAGAAAGAAGTTCTTTGAGATATTAATAAACCATAGCCATCACCTATTGAAATATCCTCCATCAAACCTAAAGCCAAGACAATGGAAAATCCAAATTAATCAGATTTTGATATCACTTGATGACAAAAATATAGTATACAAGTCATAATTCAACTATTTTTAGTTCTAGATCTCTACTACAACATCATTGATACATCAAATCCATGCAATACTTGGCAAGCTTTGAGTACCATGCTCAATATGAACATCATATTTGATATCATGTTTGTATTAAACTACTAAGAAAATATTTGAATGGAAGATCATCAAGACATGACAACATTCATGTAATAGATAAACGATACAATTTACAACCTCAAAGCCATCAAACATGTACCATTTAATACAATTTTAGTGCATCAAATTCTCAATCAATTATTGCCTAAATTTGATAAACTAGTGTTTCAAATCTAGTCTAAGAAAGAAATTCCTAGCTTGTAGAAACTCTAAAACAAGCTCTATACGGAAGAAATCAATGCTCTCTTAGAACAATTATATGACATCTTAGAAGAAGCATTGCTGATGCATATATAAAACTTGTATAACAAGAAGTTTTATGAAAATATGTCTCATTTTAATTGCCAGTAGTGGACTCAACATCTACATTGGCACCTTTTAGAAAGACTAAGCCTTACTTGCCACCATTATTATAAGAGCAAATATACCTCAAGACATTGTTTAGCTCTTGCCTTAATATCTTTTTTTGCAAATCAATATACAAATTACTCAAGGTCCTATACTTTTCCATATAATAATCCACAATTTAGTTTATAATTAGGCACTAATGTCACTAAAGATCTTTTTAGCAAAGAAGTTCTATTCAATCTATATGAATCTGGTGATAGTAAAATTCTACAAGCTCTTGAAGCCCTTTCCATCAACAAACCAAACTCCAACTGGATTCTAGATTCAACAATATCCAAACATTTTTTTGAGCATTACTTTGCTTTTCAAGAAGTTGATCACATCCATGGATCTATGGTTACATCTATAAGTGGTTATTTCCATGTAATTGCAAACAATAGTACAATTGATCTATCTCTACCCAATCGTGAAATAAAGACATTAAAAGATGTTTGCTTCATACCTAAGCTGCATCAAAATATCTTATCAATAGGTCAAATAACTAATATTAAAAATCTATGTATATTTTTTCTAAAAAAATATAATATTATATCAATCCAGAAACCACACTATATTGTGGCTAAAGGATCATAAGATAAAAACAATGACCTATACAAACTTGATTACTTTACAAACAAATCTAAGAATTCACTCTTATATCTAGTACATACCAATACTCACTTTGAAATTAATAGTCTAATTTTAAAAGACAAATCACTTTTATGGTATAAACTACTAGTTCATCTAAACTACCATAGTTTTCAAGTACTCCAAAATTTAGTTATAGGCATTCTAAAGTTTAAATTTTAAATCTTAATTTTCTTACATATCATGATACAAAATAGAGTAAAGTCAATATATCAAAACAATCACTTACACAAGCATCATCTCCGCTTGCTCTTATCTATACAAATATTTGCAGGTGAGATATGTTTTTTTAATTATAAGATTCTTTGTACAAAAACAAACCTTACAACACATCTTCTATATGCAATTTGATCATGGTGGAGAATTTACCTCTATAGAATTTGATTGATATCTTGAAATGCATGGAATCCTATGATAATTGAGTATTGCTCAAACATCCCAACAAAATGGGATTTCTAAAAGAAAGAATCAATGTATTTTTAATTAGATTTATGCTATGCTTCTTGGTCAGCATGTGCCTACTTTTTTTTGGGTTGAAAGAGCCCACATGGCTCTATAATTCATGAATTTTAGTCCTACCAAGTCCAATGATAAAAAAACTCATTACAAAGTATTCACAGGTAAGTAATTGAACCTTAGTAAGATCAAGGTTTTTGGTTGTATTTGTTTTGTACATTAAGATCAAAGACAAAGATACAAACTAAAATCCAGTCTACTCAAGGAATTTACCTAGGCTTAGATGACATTTCTAAAGACTATAGAATTCATCTATCAAATTTAAAAAAATTCAAATTACATGCAACATCTCATTTGACAAAGATAATTTTTTCATTGAAAATACTAAATCATATATCAATGCTTTTTGCACTCTTGAATCATCATCAACTAACCATTGATATAATAACATCAAAATCAATCTCAATGTTCAAAATCCATACCGAGATTAACAATTTTTATGCATGACTTAAATTCCAATACCAAAAAATGATTTCAAACTAAAACTCAGGTTCTTCACAACATGGATATTTTTTTCACAAGATCATCATTTAAAAAGAAAATTTCTTTGTAAAAATTCATTGCCAACAAAAAATTTCACATCTTACTTATTTGATTTCAACACAATGGACAAGGGGCCAACTTTTGAAGCAATCAATGACATATTCTCATATGAAAAAAATGATATCAATACATCTTAATCAGAATAACCTCATTCCGCTATATCTTCTAAACCATGAGTTAAAAATTGTTGTATAAAAAAATATTTAGCTTGGCTAAAAGATTATTTTTATAATTTTTTAGACCTCTCTATTGAACCAATATTATATGATAAAAGAACTCAAGATGAAGGATGGAGAAATTCAATGATTGATGAAATAAAATCTATTCATGACAATAAGACATGGTCAATTACTAATCTTTTTTTAGGATACTAAGCTATATCAACAAAGTAGGTATATAAAGCAAAAATAAAAAATGATGGTATTATATTTTAAAAAAATCAAAACTATTGGTTTGTGGTTTTGAATAACATAAAGGCATTGAATATGAAGAAAATTTTGCTTTAGTAGTCAAATAGAGCATCATCTGAATACTCCTTATAATATCTACATAAAACAAATAGCAACTATACTACATAGACGTCAAGACTGCTTTCCTCTATGATAATCTCAAAGAATAAGTCTACATTATTTAACCTCAAGGCTTTGTAGTTGAAGGGCAAGAACACCTAGTATGCAAATTATATAAAGTTCTTTATGGACTAAAACAAGCACCAAAGACATGGTATAACAAAATCATTTTTTTTGAACTCAAGGATTTAAAAAAGAAAAAGGTGACTACAATCTTTATATTATTCACCATCAAGAAAAAATGCTACTTCTAGTTTTTTATATAAATGATCTTTTTTTTATAAGAAATTACATTAAATAGATCATATAGTTTAAATTAAAACTTGAATCAAAATATGAAATGTTAGAACTAAAAAAATGATATAAGACTCTATTTCAAAGCAAAAATAATCAAAATACCAAAAATAATTTTTATGATACAATAGAATTATGCATTATAAGTAATTTGTTATTTTGGCCTTGAAAGATGCCAATCCGTCCCAACTTCTATAATTAAAAGACTAAAGCTCATTCTTCATATGAATAAAGATATTGTTAATCTAACTTTTTATCAATCTATAGTTGATAAATTTATTCTATTAGGTCACTTTCGACCCAATACTTCATATTTTGTTGAAATTATTGGTCATTTTATGATAAAACTATAAATACCATATTTGAAAATAGCAAAAAGAATTTTAAGATATATTGTAAGAATTTTGGATTATAGAATATTCTACTATACAAATTCATCAATAATAATATCAAATTATGTAAATATAGATTGAGTAAGAGATGTAACTAATGGTCGATCAACAATAAATTTTGTTTTTAAATCAGAGGCAAGTCTAATTTCTTGACTCTCAAAAAAATAAGCTACTATTATGCTTTCATCTTTAGAAGCAAAATATATGGACTTGTCCATAACATCTAGTGAAGTAGTATGGTTGAACAAACTTGCATGTAATTTTGTACTTAAAATCAAAAAATTGATTCTAATATATTGTGATAATGAAGGGGGCATTAAAATGACAATAAATTTAGATATCAATCCAAAAACAAAGCATATAGCCACACATTATCATTTCATAAGAAAAAAAAATAAAAATAAAAGAGATTAAATTAATCTATATACTTTTTCTTGAGCAAATAGTTGATATCTTTAGCAAATCCTTGGGACGTGGTCTATTTGAGAAAATTAGGTCAAGATTGAATATCATTTCTATAGAAGAAGCACAATCTTGACAAAACTATTCTTTTTTTATTTTTTCTCTCTATAACTCATAGTCATAAGCATCAATTAGTACATCCAACTCTATAGAAAATAAATTATCAGTTTCTTCTTTATCACTTGCTACATCATCTTTCTTAAAATCAAGTAATTATTTTTTCTAAGCATGAGATTTTACCTTTAATGATGAGATGAATCTTGAACATTTAAAAAAAACCAAAATAAATTCCTTCACAAATTAAAGTCACAAAGTACACATAGTTTCTTAGTAAGTAACAAAATTGATGATTTTATGGTGAACGAAGGGTGTTGGAATATCAATCCTTACTTCATCATCAATTTATATGGATGACTTTAAATCTGACATTTGTGTAGAATAATCAAATCTCTATACATATGTACTTAAGCTTATGCTTGTAAACTTGTAGTGAGTAAGTAAGCTTCTTTCTATTTTATTTTTTCATTTATTGTTCTCTCATATAGATTTTTGTTCATAAAAGATAATAGAATACTACCTATTTGTAATTATTGACAAGTTGTATCCAATACTTCTCTAAATTTGAGATAATAAAAGAAAATAGACAAAAATAAAGAGAGATATGATGAGTCATCTAACACATGAGAGATGATGACAAAATCTTACTTTAGATATTTATACTATAGAAATTCCTATTGTTTAAGTGGTATTATTTCTATTATCTTTAATCTTAAGTTCTTTTGTGGTGATCTTTATAATAATGTCTAAGGGGCTCTTTTGGGAACTTTTATTGATTTTTAATTTATATAGAAATTTATTCCATTCATGTTCTTCAACTAACACCTTTAATTTGATTTACTTTGCTTCAATGTTATTTAAAGAAAATAGTCCCACAAAAGGATGATTTGGATTATTAGTGGTAAAGAAGTCAATATACTCTACTTTTCAAAAAAAGTGCAAATTAGAGGAAGGAATTGAGGATATTTCAAAGCAAAAGATTGTTTTGGCTAAAGATGTGGAAAAAAGATCAAATGTATGATTAAATTGGAAGATATTCTACATAGTATTTTAGATGAGATGTGGAATGAGATTAGATATTTTTGTAGTATCTCTTTTAAGGCTATGAATAAGATATTTTTTTCTCATTTATGCAACAAATCTTTATCTATTTATTATATATATAAACTAAAAGGAGAGGTGTGGTATATTGATAGACTATGATAGCAATTTTTATGAGATCATAAGGTCTAAAAAAAGAAGTAGAATTTAATAAATTAATGTTTAAAGATACAAAGAGAGATGCAAACTTTGATGTAAGATAAAAGAAAGTGGTGAGTTAAATAGAAAAGAGTAGTTAAGTATTTTTTAAAAACCAATTGAGAGTTTGCTTGCAAAGTGGTTGATTTACCTTGTTATAATTGTACAAGCCTAATCCAGTTCTAAACTTTTTGAATAAAGATTTTCTTAGAGGTTTTATAAAAAAATCTATATTCTTCTCTACTGATAGTACATATTCAAGACAAATACTGCCATTTATAATATATTTTCTTATAAAATGGTAGTGAGAAAATATTTGCTTTTTTAAAATATTAATGTAAAGATTATAGTAAAATCAAATTAGTTTACAAGTTATTAGGTCCAAATCTCTTATTAGTTTTTCTAATTGTGTATGCATAAGATATATCAATTTTTCAATAAATTAGTAATACCATTTTGAATCATAATAAAGGACTTCCATGTATATAGAAAATTTGAGTCTTTCTATAGTGGATGTTGAAACTAATTGGAAAGAAGTTATGCCAAACAATTCAAGGATTTATAGCAGATAGACACATTGAATGACAAAAATCCCTTGTTGCACTTGAATACATTTGACTTTAAAAAAAAAGATCATATCAACTTCATTAAGATTGGACATTTCAAAATAAGTTTCTAATTGTGATTTTCGCCAAGAAATTTATTTTAGACATTTCTATGTAACTAAAAGATTGACAACATATAAAATTAGTAGAAAGGTTTTATTTTCAGCATGAACAACATATAAGTTGTAATCTCTTTTATCTTTGGTGAAGCCATATTCTAATAAGAACATATCTATATTTTTGTAGTAGGATTTTGATACTAGCTGCAATCTATAGAAGGCCTTATGAAACTTATAAATCAAGTGTTCTTTCCTTATGATTTTAAAATCTTATGGTTTGGAGATGTATATTTTTTGGTCTAAAAGCATGTATAAAAAAGTTGTTTTCACATCTATGTGTAATAGCAACTAATTTTGTTTAGCAACTAAGATAAGAAATAATTGAATTGCATCCCATATTACTACTAGATTTATTTTTTATTTTATTTTATTTTTTTTAAGTTAATGCCTTCATGTAGCTCAAACCTTTGTACTATTAGTCTAGCCTTGTACTTTTATAAGCTACCATGTGCCTTTAGTTTTGTTTTTGTAGATCCATTTGTTTGACATTGCTAATTTAGTAGGTTATAAAGAGGTAAGTTCCAAGTTTTTATTTTTATATATTAATATGATTTCTTCTCTCATTGTGTTGCACCTTGCTAGGTCATAAAAAATGTCATAAAAAGTAGTTGGTTTTAATGATAATTCATATAAGCTCAAGAAATAATCTTTGAATCATATGGTTTGTATTTTTATATATTTTCTAGTTTAATTTTTGAGACTTGAATTTATTATTGTAGTGGAATTGATATTAATGGAATTTTAACTGATGTTGCTTGATTCACATGATAAATTGATTAGTAAGATTAATTGGTTGAAATTATTATAAGATGGCCAATATGTAATGTCATCAAAAAATAAAGTTAGAAGATTTAAGATTCTTAAGTGTAGCTATTGGAAATGAATCACATAAATATTGTGATGTTGTCAAGTTATAACATTATTTTTATTTATTATTTTTAATAGAAAAAGACAACAATATAAAAAATGACAAAAGATATAATAGATTTTAATTCTTTCTCGTGGAACTACTTGTCAAGAACTCTAGTAGTTGTTGATGTGGCATGCTAGATGCTATACAAGGAAATGATATTGAATCAATTTTGATAATATTATACTTAAAGAACAGATCTTATGAAAATATTGGATTCAAGTTAATTTCAAACTTGATCGGTACTATATCAAAGACGACAACAAAAATATTTTTGAGGTTGAATCTTACGAGAATGTTAAAGATAGATTTTGTGTCAAATTCATCTCTCTTGATTCTATTTAGGTAAACAAAATAAATACATTTAAATACCCAAATGGTGACTAAATCTAGTTTGTGGTCCTAGAATGCTTTAATAGAGATATTTCCTAGGTTTAATTTTATAGGAATATAATTGATTACATAGACTATAGTTTGCATGACCTTGGTTAAAAGAGTTTTGGATACAAGACAAATAATAAACATATGTCATAGATATACTATCACAAACATAAATACTTATTCTAATAATTACCTATATGATTATATAAAAATAAATAAACATAAATAAAAGTAGATTAATTTTATAATATCTTTTAGAAAAGCTTCTTAGAATCTTTATAAATATAATTTTGACTTTATACGTGTATATAATTGACTTTTAGGTTAAAAAATTGGTCAAAAAATTAGCCACATATTACATGTATGGATAATTTTTGGAACAAATTTACTATGTGGCGCATATATAAAACACTTGCTTTGCAAGTTAAAACATATGGCTTGTAAAATCAACACATATTAGAGGTTATATAGAACATTGCTATATAGCTCTTAAATAGATAGCATATAGAGGCAAGAGTGAAATCTTCTTCACTCTTATCAACTCCTTTCTTACTTAAATCTAGATTCAAGAGTCTTTAGTATAATGTAATTTGTCTTACAATCAACAAGATCTATATTTTGCAACAAAATAATCAATTAGTAACATTATATACTTCACAATTTTGATAACTTGCAACTGATATCAAGTAGGATGATATTGTACTTATTAGCCAATTTTTCAATGCATTACAATATGAAGTAAAAAAATTCATACTCAACTTACTTGATCCTTAAACATAGAGTCAAGTAATTGACTTTGTTATGAAGTGTGACAATCAAATTTTTAAATTTCAATTTCAAAGTTACATAAGTGCACTTCAACATTATTATGATTTAATGACAACACCAATATTTTCTCAATATAAACATTCAAAAGTAAAGAATACACAAATTAATATAGTACGTTTCAAACCTCTTACTAAGTAAGAAATGACTTGTTGTCATTAAGAAGAATTATGCTTGTATTATAGAGAACCTAAGTACACTACTCAACATTGTCCAAAGAAGCAATGTCATATTATAATTATTTATAGTATATAAAAATTAATTAAAATATATAATATATTTATAAATATTGATATACATTAGATTTGTTAGTAGATTAATTTAAAGAGATTTGATGTAAAAAAATTAATTTTGAGATTTATTTATATTGATTATAGTGTTTAAATAATATAAGATTTAGATATTTAGTATAAAATTCAAAGAAAGATTGGAATTCAAAGATGAAGATATAAACCTCTAAGAATCTTATTTGGAGGGATGAAATGAAGGTATGGATGGATGAAGGCAAAAGATGAAGATCTTCATTCCTATTGGTCAAAGGCCATATCCAATAAACATTCAACAGGCTATTCGTAACCATAACAAGGATTTTGGCTACTTAAAAAGAAACATTTGAGAATCAAAAGCAAGGATTGTAAGTTTTAGGATTTGGACTACAATGTTTTTGTAAATTTTAAAAGATTTGGAGTTATGGTGATAAAATTATAGCCATTGGAAGTTAAGATATATTTTTAAGATACACTGTTGCTATTTTGAAGATACAAAGAGTTTTGTGATAGATTTTGGAAATTAAGAGGTGCAGTTATAAGGATAATTTTAATATCTATATCTTTTATAAAAGAATTTTTATATTTGAAGTTTGTATGAAGAAGTTATAGAATATTGAAGATAAATGTAATTCAAAGGTAATAAATAAATCATTTATTGATAGAAATGGTTGGAGCCATATCTTGAGTTTTTGAATGAATTTTTGGCTCAAAATTTTTAAAAGTGTGTATTATTAGGTTACAAATCTATATATCAAAATTTTATGGTATTTGAATACTTAATTTGTGAGATATAAAGAAAATTACACATGGATATAAGTAAGCAAGGGTTTGAAGCTACTGCTAGAGTTTTGATAACATCTCAACATCCATAACAAATTTGCAATTGAAATTTGTTATAGTAGTTATTAAAAGTACATCAGTATTTTATGTAAAATTTTGATTTGTTTGGATAGTCCAATTGTGAGATATGAGTTATTGAAGTTTGAAAAAAATTCACTTCAAAGATATACAAGGTTTTATAATATTTTTATCACATTTTTGGTGATCTTTGGTACTTAAGGCTTATGTATTCATGTAATTGCCCCTATAGGGATAATTTTATATATAAGATTGATATTTTTTTTAATCATAAGGCTTGGTTGAGTAATTAGTTATAGCCAAAAGCCTAATATTTTTTTAAGGCAAATTCTCTATTCTGACAGCAACGCAATCACAAAATTAGGAGTACGGCTATTAAAGAAGATAGTATATTGAAAAAAAAGTTTCTTCAACTATAATAGGATCTGTGTGGCTAGAACCTTATACAATACGTAATGAAGATCTTATTATTTTTAAAGAATCTTTTCTTTGTTTTATAATAAATACTATTTTAGGACCTAAATATTATAAAGTCTTTGCCATATTATATTCAGGAGCCTTAGTATGTTTCATAGATGAAAAATTTGCTAATCAATATAGCATACCTTTAGTGAAGAAAACTAAATCTGTTCAGGTAGAAGTCCTAGATGGTCATCCATTATCTTCAAGAGATGTTACTCTTGAAATCCTTCTTCTAGAAGTAAGAAGTAATAGTCATAGTAGCTTTGTAATATTAAATATCATTAAATCTCCTTTTAATTTAGTCATTTTAGATTTATCTAAGATAAAAATATAATCTTAAAATAAATTAGATTTTTTGTAGTCTTGATTTTTTTAAAAGTATAATTAAGAGTATAATTAATCAAGTAGAAAGTCTTAAATTTAGTACAACTAAGCTTGTATTTGTAGGTGTAAGAGATTTCTTGTATGCTATAAAAGAAGGATTATCTTGTATCATTTATGTCACATCTGTTTGTAATGGTAGAAAGACTTCAAGTAACATTTCAAGCCAATATCAAAATTTTTAAGATGTATTTGAAAAGAAGAACGTGAATACTCTTTTAAAACATCATTTTTATGATTGCTCAATTGACCTTGAAGAAAGAATTCAATTCTTGTTTGGACCAATCTATAATTTATCATAATTTAAATTGACTAAACTCAAGGAGTATATTGAAGAAAATTTGGCCAAAAATATCATATATCATTCCAAATGTTAAGCAAGAGCTTCAACTTTATTTGTAAAAAAAAAAAAATGGATTTTTTTTGGATATGTATCAATTATTAAGAACTTTACAAAATCATCATCAAGAACAAATATCCACTATCTTTGATATCTAGACTTCTTGATTAATTGAATCAAAGGAAGATCTATATAAAAATAGATCTATGAGGAGCATATAATTTGGTATGTATTAAAAAAAGAGATAAATAAAAGACTACATTTTGAATTAGGTATAGATATTTTGAATATAAGATCATGCCTTTTGAACTTACAAATGCACCAATAGCTTTCTTATATCTAATGAATAATATCTTTTGAGAGTTTTTAAATAAATTTATTGTATGTTACCTAGATAATATCTTAATCTATTTTAAGAATACAAAATAATATGAACTTCATATTTGTCATGTGTTACAAAAACTAAAAGATGTGGGATTTTATGCCAAGCTAAAAAAGTGTATATTTTACACTACTCAACTCAATTTTTTAGGATACATCATTTCAAATGATAGATTTATGATGGATTTTAAGAAAGGTCAAACTATTATGGATTAAAAGATCCTAAAAGCAATAAGTGATGTTCAATACTTTTTGGGATTTTTTAACTATTATTGGATCTTCATGAAGGATTTTTTTCAAGTTGTAGCTCCACTTATACATTTGACTTATAAATACAAATTTTAATAAAATCAAAAATCAGAAGTATCATTTGAAGCTTTGAAGAAAACCTTCATTTTTACACTAATCTTATATTTTGTCAATTTTTTTAAGCCATTCTTTATAAAAAGAGATGCATCAAACTTTGCTTTGAGAGTTGCATTTTCACAAATGAGAATAGATTATAAACTTTACCTAGTAGCTTTTCATTCAATTTTTTTTAATAATCAAGATAAATTATAAAATTTATAACAAAGATCTACTTACAATTATAGATTTGTTTGAAGAATAGTGCCATTATCTAGAAAGTACATCTAATCTAGTCATTATTTATATAGACCATAAGATTCTTAAATATTTTATGTCAGCATGTGTTTTGAATTCTTGCCAAGCTTGTTGGAGCATGCCTTTGTTAAGATTTAATTTCAAGTTCACTTATCCATCCAAAAAACAACAAGGTTTGTTGGATGTCTTTTTTAGACATTCTTATCTTGTATCAAAAGAAAAAAAATACATTTGTTGATCAATAAATTATGATTTTCTTAAAGCTAGAGTATTTTCATCTTTGAGCAATAAAATCAACATTGATTGTTGATTCAATTTTTGTTAAATAAATTCAAATATATCCTCTGATCTTCTTGTTCATCATATCAAGAATCATTCTTCAAAGTCTCATAATTCTTGTAAGTTTGAATTCAAGAACAACCTATTTTATTTTTAGAGATGCTTATATATTCCAGAAAGAAAAGTACGTTTATATATTCTTTAAATATGTCATGATTTTCCAATGACAGTATATTTTGGATACAATAAGATTTTTGAGCTTATATTTAGAGATTTTTAGTAGTTGCAAATGTGGAAGGTAGTAAAAGACTTTGTCTAATCATATGATGTTTGTTTAAGGTCAAAAATTCCTTATCATCGATTCAATGGACTTTTCCAACCATTGCCCATATTTGAATAACCATGGTATTTTATTTCTATAGATTTTATAACGGATCTTCTAGTCTCAAATTTATGTAATTCTATATTTGTAATAGTAGATCATTTTATTAAGATATTATATTTATTACTATATGTAAAATCTATTATAGATGAAAAAATGACTAATTTTTTTTTATAAAAAATAGCTATTGCTATCATAGATTATCTAAGGATATTATATTCAATAGAGAGATTCAATTTGTATCAAGATTTTGAAAAATCCTTTTTTAAACTTAAAAGATAGATATAAAGTTTTTTTTGGCCTTTCATCTTCAAACTGATAGATAGAAAGAACGTATTAATCAAGTTTTGGAGTAATATATAAAGTGTATCATCAACTATCAACAAGATGATTGGACAATTCATTTGCCATTAGCAAAGTTTTTTTATAATAACATAATACATTCTTATATATAACAAAAAACTTTCTTTGCTAATTATAATTATCATCTATAATTTAATGCTTTTGACTTTTTAAAAGTTAATAATCTTGTCATGGAAGATTTAAAAAATTATTTACTAGAGGTATATGCAACAATAAAAGTGTAATTAAAAGAAGCTTAAGAATGACAAAAGATAATCACAGATGCTTATTGCAAAAAATAACCACAATTCAACATTGTAATATCAAGACTATTTGTTCTTGTGTTAAGTTGGACTATTGTAAGCTTAGATCCTTTTTTATTTGTAATCAAATCAATTCAATTGTTTATCAATTATGCCTACCAAAGTCAATGAAATTTCATGATATATTTTATTTGTCACTTCTTGAATCATACAAAATAATGAATATACCAAGAAAAAAATAGGTGCTACTTCTTCTTATAAAAATAGATAATAATGAAGAATTTAATATGGAAGAAGTCTTAGATTCAAAGCAATATCAAAATAAGTTGAAATATCTTATTCATTAGAATGGATATTATTAAAAAAAATAAGTCTAAAAGCTACAAACACTTAGCATAAGCAAGGATTACATTTTAAGAGAAGTATGGAGAAAGATGTCTCTTACTCTCAACATCTTTTACTCATAGGTGGAATTTACATCCCAAGTACATGGACTTCATGCAGATTCACCTTCATCCTTCTAACTAGAGCTAGATTCATCTTAACGTAGCCGCTACATTAAAACCCTAACCCATTTTTTTAATCTTTTGGTGCCTTTTGACTATTAGTAATTTACTATGATTAATCTTCATGTAGTAGTAACTAAGCAAGAACTTGCTGATCTTCAACACTTCTACTTTGCTAATTTTCAAAAGATTTTTAATCCTATTCTTTGAATGAAGTCATGATGTCTATTCTTCATTAATACCTTTGTAAGCATATCATCAAGCATGATTTTTGTAGCACAATACTTCATACCTATTATTCCATCTTCAATCTTCTCTTGTATGAAATGATGTTGAACATCAATATGCTTGGTCCTTGAGTGGTGTTTTGGATTCTTGATAAATTCAAGACATCTTTCATTATCTCGCATAATTAAAATTGCTTCTAATTACACTAGAACAATGTCTTCTAAAAGTTGCCTTATCCAACATGCTTCCATTGTACAATGACTTGCTGCCATGTACTCTGCCTCCATCATTGATCTTGCAATGGTAGGTTGTTTCTTACAATTCAGTGAAATGGCTCCCATTCCAATGAAGAATACATATTCCATTGTGGATCTTCTATCATTTATTTTTTTAGCCCAATCCACATCACAATAACCTTGTAAATCAATGTTCTTACCACCAAGGCATAATTTGAAGTCCTTTGTACCTTTTAAGTACATCAATATCATCTTTACCATTATCCAATACAATGGTCTAGCCTTAAACATGTATTGGATTATAACACTCATTGCATATGTAAGATCTACTTTTGTGGCTATCATTGTATATATGAGTGAGCTTATTACTGCCTTGTATGGAACACTTTGCATTTTACCTTCAACTTATGTAAATTCTTCATCCGTGAGCTTCATCAATTTCAAATTTGAGTCCAAAGGTGTTCCAATGGACTTGTACTCCTCCATGTTGAATCGTTTCAATACTTCTTCAATGTACTTGATTTGATTCATTATAATTGTCTTGTTACCACAATCTCTTACAAATTCCACTCCCAAGCAGTAGTGCAACTCTCTCAAATCACTCATCTCATATTCCTTCTTTAATTTGGCCTTCATTTAATCCATCTTTTCCATATTATTAGCCAAGATGATCAAATCATCAATATAAAGGATTACAATTAGCAAATTTTTTTTAGATTGCATCACAAACAATGATTGATCAGCCTCACTCCTTTCAAATCCTTCATTGACAAAGAAAGTGTCAATTCATTGGTACCATGCTCTTGGTGATTGTTTCAATTTATACAAAGATTTTTTCAATTTGCACACAAGATGTTCTTTGCCTAGTTGTATAAATCCTTGAAGTTGGTCCATATAAATATCTTCTTGAAATTCTCCATTCAAAAAGGCCGTTTTTACATCCATTTGGTGTATTTTCAAATCTATTGCTGCTCTAATTGCTACAATGGTCCTAATGGTGGTGAATTTGGCAACAGGTGCATAAGTCTCATTGAAATCAATTTCAGCAACTTGTGAATATCTTTTAGCAATTAATCTTGTCTTGTACCTCATCACTACATCTATTTCATCTCTTTTAGTCCTAAACACCAACTTACAATCAAGACTAGATCGATTTGCTAGAAGAGGTGCCAATTTCCATGTATTATTATCCATAAGAAATTGATATCCTTCTTCTATAGCCTTCTCCCATTTGATTGCATCTTCATACTTCATAGCATCTCACAAAGATAATGGATCAACAAGAAGAACTACATTTGCATGTTCTTCACTTACTTAAGGGAAGATGTGATCCTTCCACTATTTGCCACGTTGCCTTCTTTCTCTCAAATGATATCTCCTTTCACTTGTAGAAGAACATTCACCTTGTTTCACTCTATGTTTTTTTTCCAACCTTCTTTTCTCGTAAATCTTATTGTTTCTTACTCAATGGTTGGTACTCTTTATCATTATCATCATCCCAATCTTCAACATCTTCATTTCTTTCATTGCTGGACTAGCAATTATAGGAGCCTTCATCTTTTCAACCTTTTTTTTTTGCTATACTCCTTGAAAATAGGGCCCTTTGTTGTTTGCCTTGTATGCATCCTTCACATACAAGTTGTTTTATATTTTGGCTTATATTACCAAGATCTAAGCCACTTACGATAGATTTGAGCTCTCTCATGCTCTGTACATTCAAATGGCCAAGGCAACAATGCCATATACTCAACTTGTCTTGGTTTGATGTGAATTCAACAAATGCAGCTACATCCACTTTATTCACCTTCTTACAAATGAGGTAGTATAAATTTTCCTCTTTTAAGCCTTTGAAGACCTTGTCTCTACTTAATGTTCTTACAAAACATCTATTCATATCAAATTGAAATTTCAAACCTTCCATTATAAGTTTACTCATCAAAAGTAGATTTTACTTCATCTTAGGCACATGAAGGACGTTTTTGAATCTGATTTTATTGATTTGTCCATTTAAAACCACATCTACTATAATAGAGCCAATTCCAATGGCTTTACATGTACCACTATCTGCCATCACCACGTTTGATATTAGAATAGCCTCATAAGTATCAAATAAATATTTATAAGGTGTCATATGCTTGGAACAACCAGAATCTATAATCCATCTTGGCATGGCAGCTATAGAGATCCCATTTGTTGCCGTGAATGTATAATCTTGTCCTCAAAACTCATCTTGTACACTATTTGCATTCTCTTTCTCCATCTTTCTATCTTTGTAGAAATTTGAAGCAAAATGGCCTATTTTGCCACAAATGAAGCAAGATTTTACATTATCTGATATCACGGATATATACATTTACCTCAATAGTTACTTATATGATTAAGTAGAAGTAGGTAAATATAGAATAATTTCATAAAGTCTTTTAGAGAAGCTTCTTAAAAGCTTCATAGATGCGGTATTGAGTTTAGATGTGTTTGTAGGTTAGAAACTTAGCCAAAAAGCTAACCATGTATTGGTAGCTTGTGAAACAAGTTATCTCCATGTAGTAGCTTGTGAAAGAAGTTAATTATGTGGCACATACATAGATAACTTGCCTTGCAAGTTAAGACATGTGGTTAGCAAAGTCAACACATGTTGGAGGTCTTATAAGACATCGCCACGTAGCTCTTAGTTAGATAGTATATATGGAGGCAAGAGTGAAGCATTCTTCACTCTTGTCAACGCCTTTCTAGTGTTAGTCTTGTTTCAAGACTTTCTAGTCTTCTTGTTTTTGGCAATAGCCATTATAATTAATATTACATCATCTTTTGAGTAACTTTCTAGTTCTCTTCAATGATAGAAAAGTGTATTGAGGATTTGCTTTCTTCGAGATTCATATCCTTGACAATTTTACAAGAGTGCTAACATATTATTTCTATTTTATTTTAGAAGGGAGTGGATGACCCCACTTCTATTGTTGTGTTTTGAAGGCTGTAGACTATCCACCTTTACACAAAAAATCTTGTTTTCTAACACTCAATTTTTTCTTAAAGAGAGTGGATTACCCCTCTTTGGGAGATTTGTTTTTAGAGATTGCAGATTACCTTCTTCTAATTTAACTTTTGAATTTGTTTGAGTTGTCTATGAAAAGAAAGATTATGGATGCTATTCTCAATAGAAGTGAAAATAGATTTACAACTATGGTAGATTTTCATGAACTTGTCAATACTCTAAGAGTAGAAATTTCACGTATTTTTAATGTGAATCATAGAAGTACTATACCTATGCCTATGGAAGAAGTTTAGAGTCTGTAGCAAGAAGTTGTATAGTTGAAAGAAGCAAGTAGATTAATGTCACAATTAAATTTAGGGAGTTTTGCTTCTACAAGTATGACAAGAATAAGGATTAGTATGCCTGAGAAGTTTGATAGAACAAGATCAAAATTTCAAGGATTTTTACAACAAGTGAGCTCTATCTAAGATTGCATCCTTTCCAATATCTTGATGGATTTACCCAAGTCAGATTCATAGGTGCACTACTATCAGGAAGTGCTCTCTCTTGATTTGCACCTTTAATAGAAAAAGATTCACAACTCCTTTATGATTTGAATTCATTCCTAGAAGTATTTATGGCTATATTCAGAGAAAGTGATCGAAAACAACTAGTAGAGACGAAGCTTTTATCCTTATAGCAAGCATCACGATCAACCACTATATATGCTGTCGAATTTCAAAACATCACTTGCGACATGGATTGGAACGACAAAGCACTAATCAAACAATTTTGATATGAGTTGAAGGATAGTATCAAAGATTTGTCATTAACAATGTTGAAAGTAGAATCTTTGAAATAATTTATTACTCAAGCTATTGCATGCAACAATCATTTATTAAAAAGGCATCAAGAACAAAGATTTGGTTGAAGAGGAATAAGTCAAGTAATGACAGCATCTCCTAAGTTTTCTGAAACGTATTTGTCAAAGTCAAAACCAATGCAAATTGATATGATACGTTTTAAACCTCTCACAAAGTAAGAAAAGACTCAACATTACCAAGAAGGATTGTATTTATATTATAGAGAAGCTAAGTACATTGTTCAATATTGTCCAAAGAAGCAACACAATTACAAAATGAGGAGCACAATTATCAAAGAAGATAGTGTATTAAAAAACAAGTTTCTTCAGCTACAATAGGGACCGTGCGGCTGGAATCATGTACAACACCTAGTAAAGATCCTATCTTCTCCTTGGATCCCTCACCTTATTTTATAATAGAAGTATATTTAGGACCTAATAATCACAAAGTCTTTGCCTTGTTAGATTTAGGAGCCTCAGCATGTTTTGTAGATGAAGATTTTGCCAAAAATCAAAAAATACCTTTAGTGAAGAAAGTTAAATCTGTACATGTAGAAGTCATAGATAGTCGTTCATTGTCTTCTAGAAATGTTATCCATGAAACTATTCTTTTAGATGTAACAATTAAAAATCATAACAATATAGTAGTATTTAATGTAATAAAATCTCCCTCTAATCCAGTTATTTTAGGATTATCATGGCTAGAAAAATATAACTCTCAAATAGTTTAGATTTCTTGTAAACTTAACTTTGTTGATAGTATAATCTAAGGTCGCATTAGTAAAGTAGAAGTACGTAAGTCCAATATGTCCAATCATTTACTAGTAGGTGCAAAAGCTTTCATGTAACTACAGAAGAAGGATCATCTTTTGCTATATATGTAATACCTATTTCTAATGGTGAAACAATATCGAGTGATATTCCTATCAATATCAAGAATTCCAAGACATTTATAAAAATAAGAATGCAGATATTTTTCTCGAGCATCGACTTTATGATTGTTCAATTGATCTACAAGAAGGAGATCAACCACCATTCGGACTAATCTATAGCTTATTGCAGAATGAGTTGGCTGTATTAAAAGAGTACATTGATGAGAATTTGGCAAAGAACTTCATACGTCATTCTAAATCTCCTGCCGGGGCTCCTATCTTATTTGTGAAGAAGAAAGACTGATCTCTGCGAATGTGTGTGGATTATTGAGGACTCAATAAGATCACCATCAAAAATAGATATTCTTTGCCTTTGATTTCAAGACTTCTTAACCAACTCAATTAAGCAAAGATCTATACCAAAATAAATCTATGAGGAGCATACAACTTAGTTCGTATTAAAGAAGGAGATGAATGGAAGACTGCTTTATGAATTAGCTATGGACATTTTGAATATAATGTCATGCCTTTTGGTCTCACAAATGTACCAAATGCTTTTCAACATCTTATGAATGATATTTTTCGTGAGTTTTTAGATGATTTTGTTGTTTTCTATTTAGATGACATTCTAATCTACTCTAAGAATACAGAAGAACATGAGCTTCATGTTCATTGTGTGTTGCAAAAACTTAGAGATGCAAGATTATATGCCAAGTTGGAAAAGTGTATATTTTATACTACTCAAGTTGACTTTTTAGGATACATCATTTCTAATGAAGGTCTTATGATGGATCCCAAGAAGGTTCAAACTATTATAGATTGGAAGATTCTAAGAACAATACAAGATGTGCAATACTTTTTGGACTTTGTTAATTACTATTGAATCTTTATCAAGAATTTTTCTCAAATTGTAGCTCTATTTATAAATTTAACTTGTAAAGATAAACTTGAGTGGAATAAAGAAGTAGAAGCATCATTTGATGCTTTAAAGAAGGAGTTTATTTTTGCACCATTCCTATATTGCATTGACTTTTTCAAGGCATTTTTTATGGAAACAGATGCGTCAGATTTTGCTATAGGTGCCGTGTTGTCACAAATGGGAACAAATGACAAACTCCATCGAATAGCTTTCTATTCAAGGAAATTTTTAATAGCCAAGATTAATTATGAAATCCATGACAAAGATCTCTTTGCAATCGTGGATTCATTTCAAGAATGGCATCATTATCTAGAAGACACTTCAATTCTAAATATCGTGTATATAGACCATAAGAATCTTGAGTACTTCATATCAGCACGTGTCTTGAATCATCGTCAAGCTCATTGGAACATGTCTTTATCTAGATTCAATTTCAAGATCACTTATCGATCCAAAAAATAACAAGGTCTATCAGATGCTCTTTCTAGATGTTCTTATCATGAACCAAAAGAAGGAGATGTATCTTTTGATCAACAAACATCAATTCTCTTGAAGTCCAAGCATTTTCATCTTCGAGCTATAAAATCAACATTGATTGTTGATTCAAGATTTGTGAAGCAAATTCAATCAAGTATGTCTTCTGATCCTCTTATTCAAGATATCAAGGATACTTCCTGTAAGTCCCATGATACTTCTAAGTTTGAATTCAAGAATAATCTATTATATTTTGAAGGATATCTATATATTCCAGAAGATGAAGCTTGATTACGTGTTTTTCAAGCTCATCATGACTTTTCAACAATAGGACATTTTGAATATAATAAAATTTTAGAATTAATATCCTGAGATTTTTTGTGGTCGCAAATGTGAAAGGTAGTCAAAGATTTTGTACAAACTTGTGATGTTCGCTCAAGATCAAAAACTCCTCTTCATCGACCTTACGGATTTCTTCAGCTGTTACCTATTGTAGAACAACCATGGTCTTTTGTTTCTATGGATTTCATCATGGATCTTCCAATCTTAGGTTCTTATGACTCTATATTTGTGATAGTAGATTGTTTTATCAAGATGGCACATTTTGTACCATATACAAAATCTATCACAAGTAAAGAAAAAACTAAGCTTTTCATTGATAATATCTATCGCTATCATGGATTGTCAAATGATATTATATCAGATAGAGGGACTCAATTTGTATAAAGATTTTGGAGAACCCTATTCAAGATTCTAAAAGTGGATGTAAAGCTATCTTTAACTTTTCATCCTCAAACTGATGGACAAATAGAACGGATAAATCAAGTTTTGGAGCAATATTTAAGATGTACCATCAACTATCATCAAGATGATTGGACAACTCTTTTACCATTGGCAGAATTTGCATATAATAATTTGGTACATTCTCCCACTCAATAAATACCTTTCTTTGTCAATTATGGTTATCATCCATATCTTGATACTTTTGACTTTTCAAAAGCTGATAATCCTACTGCGGAAGATTTAACAAATCGCTTGTCAGAGCTACATACAACAATGAAGATAAAATTAAAGAAAGCTCAAAAATGACAAAAGACCAATGCAGATGCCTATTGTAAGGAGCAACCACAATATAATATCGGTAACAAGGTATGTTTACTTCGTTGTAATGTCAAGACTACTCATCCTTGTGATAAATTAGATTATTGTAGGCTGAGACCTTTTCCTATTTATGAAAAAATCAATCCTTTTGCCTATCGATTACATCTACTAGAATCTATGAAGATCCACCATATATTTCACTTGTCTCTTTTGGGCCATATAAGATAGTGAATATCTTAGAAAGAAGAAAAATACCACCTCCTCCTATAGAAGTGGATAATAACCAAGAATTTGAGGTGGAAGAAGTCTTAGACTCAAGGTGGCACCGAAATAGGTTGGAATATCTTGTTCATTGGCGCAAATATGATATTAGTGAACGCACATGGGAGCCATCAAAAAATCTTGTAAATACAGTAAAAAAAATTGAAGTCTTTCATCAACGACATTCATCAAAATTAAGATGAAGAATAGCAAATCTTTGCTATAAAAGAAACAAGATCAAAAGAAAATAACTTACTACTTTCTATCTTTCATTATAGCTTCTATGTATTTGTAATGAGATGGAGCACTAACAACCAGTAGATTCAACTCAAGAGCTTTCATTTGCAGACTTACCAAATGAGACATTGCGATTGTTACAACCTTCAAGACGACGAAATCGAAATGAAGATCCTCAAGAACAACATGTCCTTTCTTGAATAGATGGCAAAATACAACGTGTTTGGTATCACGACCTTGGAAGAAACTCCCAATGTTTAGTGATTTTATTAGAGGTAGAAATAATTCATAGCAGTGTTCCAGATGTTTTATTTGAAAGAAGTTACGAAAGTCTTAACAATGACCAAATAACATAGTGGTCTTCTCGCCCTGGTATAGGATACCATAGATGGTTGAGAGAACATATCAACCATCTTCGAAGAAAGCAAAGATCAAAATATGTAGCAAATACAATTCGTCTCATCTTTGACTTCCTCAACATATGGAGACCGCTCTTCGTGGAACTTGTCCCTAGAAAGGAGGGTAATATCACGGACATATATATTTATCTCAATAGTTACTTATATGATTAAGTAGAAGTAGGTAAATATAAAATAATTTCATAAAGTCTTTTAGAGAAGCTTCCTAAAAACTTCATAGATATAGTTTTGACTTTAGATGTGTTTATAGATTAGAAACTTAGCCAAAAAGTTAACCATGTATTGGTAGCTTATGGAACAAGTTATGTCCATATAATAGCTTATAGAATAAGCCAACTATGTGGCATATACATAGATAACTTGCCTTGCAAGATAAGATATGTGGCTAACAAAGTCAACACATGTTGGAGGTCCTATAGGACATCGCCATGTAGCTCTTAGTTAGATAGTATATAGGGAAGCAAGAGTGAAGCCTTTTTCACTCTTGTCAACGCCTTTCTAGTCTTAGTCTTGTTTCAAGACTTTTTAGTCTTCTTGTTTTTCACAATAGCCATTATAATTAATATTACATCACCTTTTGAGTAACTTTCTATTTCTCTTTAGTAATAGAAAAGTGTATTGAAGATTCTCTTTCTTTGAGATTAATGTCCCTCACACCTCATTGATTTGGATAGTTTTCTTTGTCTTGGCATGAGTAGAGTGCTGAATCTTCACTTTGAGGCTCATTTTTTTTCCTCTTGGTTACTTCATGGATAAGTCTTACTGTCACATAATCCATTGTAAGCTCTTTTAGCTTAATGGACTCCAATGCCACAATAAGGTAGTTGTAAGATTCGAGAAGGCTGATCAGTAAGGTCATGATAATATCACTTTCTTCTAAAGACTTGTCAACAATCGCTAGTTGGTTTCCAAGAGTCTTTACTTTATTGACATGAGCCATGAGGTCTTCGCCTTCTTCCATCTTGCAATTAAAGAACTTTTTCCTTGTATAGATGATGTTGGATAAGTTCTTCTTCTTATAGATGTTGCAAAGAATCTTCTTTGCTTCCGCTGGTCTTTTGCAAGAGATAATGTGGGAGAAGTTGGCTTCATCCATATTGCTTGCAATCAATCCAAAATTCTTCTTTTCATGTTCTTTGAACTCTTTCTTCTCCTTCAAATCAGCATCTATGCTTAGAGCCTCTTCACTTTCATCTACAATATGTCAAAGATCCAAAGATGTCAACAAAAGCTCCATTTGTTCTTTCCAATGGTAGAAATTCTCAACTCTAAACTTTTCAATAATTCTCAATCCTTCACCCTCACTTGAAGCCATGTCTAAGGAAGACTTGCATCAAAAAAGATTGTAAGAAGAAGTATTAATGCTCTCAAAATTAGCAAGAAAGTTTTGCTCCCTTAGAATTACACAATCCTTCTTTGTGAACAAACTAGTGTTCTTACTCTCAAAAATACTCTCAACTTCACTTCTAAGACTTTTTACAAGTCTAATTACCTATCTAAGTGTCTCAAATCTGATTTGTCACTCTAATATCACTCTTATACTCACAAATCACCTCTATACACTATAAAAGGCCTTTTAAGCACAATCAGTAACTTTAGGACATGAAACTATAAAGTTAGATTATTAACGATCTATCTCAGCAATAGCACAATACAAGAGTTCTATAACTTTGCCTTAAGGTAAAAAACAAAATACTAACACCAAAATGCTCTTAACCATAAGTAAGAGCAAATCAAGATCTAGATCTAGATTTGAATCTGAAAGTTAGGTACTTCTAAACCCTAACATCAGTAACAACAACTTGATCTACTCCACACTTACACAACCACTTCAAAGAACTTCAAAAAACCACTCAAGCAAATGTAAGTGGGCCCATAACCTATTGAAGAAAAAAAGTCTAAAAGCTACAAACACTTAGTATCAACAAGGATTGTACTTTAAGAGAAGTGTGGAAAAAGATGTTTCTTACTTCCAACATTCTTTACTTATAGGTGGAGTTTACATCCTAAATACATGGACTTCATCCAGAGTCACTTTCATCCTTCTAGTTAGAGCTAAATTCATCTTAACCTAGCCGCCACCTTAAAACCCTAGCCACTACCATAATAACTTCTTTTAATCCTTTGGTGACTTTTGACTATTAGCAACTTACTATGATTGATCTTCATGTGGTGGTAACTAAGTAAGAACTTGCCGATCTTCAATAGATATGATATTAGTGAATGTACATGGAAGCCAACAAAAAATCTTAGAAATGCAACAAAGAAGATGGAAGCTTTTTACCAATAATATCCATTAAAACTAAGATATGGAATAGTAAACCTTTACCATAAAAAAATAAGATCAAGAAAAAATAATAATTTATTTTATTTTTTTTAATTTTTTTTTGTAGCCATTTTATATATTTTTGCTTTATGGAGAATCAACAACCAATAAATTCAACTTAAAAGCTATCATTTGTTGACTTGCCAAATAAGACATTGCGATTGTTTCAACCTTCAAGATGACCTAATTGACATAAAGATTATCAAGAACAACATGTTTTTTTAAAAATAGATGGCAAGATACAATATGTTTGATATCTCAATCTTGAAAGAGATTTCCAATGTTTGATAATTTCATTAGATGGTGTTTCAAATATTTTATTTGAAGGAAATTATGAAGGCCTTAACAATGATCAAATAATAGGGTGATTTTTTTGCCTTGGTGTAGAACAATATTAATGGTTGAGAAGATCCATCAATCATCTTCATAAAGAATAAGGATTATAATATGTGACAAACATAATTTGTCGCATCTTAGATTTTTGTAAAATATGATGATTTTTCTTTGTGGGATTCATTTCTAGAAGGAGGATTATGTCTTAGTCATATTGTCATAAATATACATATTTATTCTAATAATTATCTATATAATCATATAGAAGTAGATAAAAATGAAAAAATAGATTAATTTCATAATATCTTCTAAAAAAGCTTTTTAAAAGCTTTATGGACACAATTTTGACTTTATATGTATTTATAATTGGTTTTTAGATTAGAAACTTGATCAAATTTCTAACATATTGTTGTATTATGTGGTTTTCTATTTGGAAATACATTAGGTATCTAGCTCTAGAGAGTTTAGTTTTAACTTATTGGCCAAGCTCCAATAAGTTATTTAACCTTAAAAATAGAAGAGAAATAAATACTATAATATCAAAAAGATATTATACTAATAAATTCTTTTATATTTAAGATGGTTTATATATAAGGCTTTTTAAAATATCTAGAAATTTTCTAACATTCTTGGCTATATCAAATCATAGCTAACCATCTGTTGGTAGATTAGATTTTCAATAACTTCAAAGGAAATCCACAATGTTCTCTCAAAAGCTTATCTTTATACAAAAATTCAACTTTAGCTCTATATATCCATCTTTAACATATATATAAAGTCTTGGCTTCCAAAATACTCCTTAACTTTGTATAAAATGCTCAAGTTATAATAAAATTCCTTCAAAATATAATATTCTCACAAAGGATTTCTTCTTCTTAAACTTTATAAATTCATATCTCTTGTTCCAACCGTTCAGATTTTGTCAAATTCACAGATATTATAGAATTCATCCTTAAGCTTTATTTTACAAAAATTCAATTGTAAATTTGCTACCGATCGTTTGATATCTTAAAAATCCTAGAAGGTGCTCTAAAATCCTAATTCACAAGCACCTAAGTACTATTTTCTTTTTATATCACAAATTCAAAATCCAAATGCCAAAAAACTTATATAAAAAGTTTGATTATATGAAAATACTTATTTTTGGAAATTCTTAGCCAAAATCTTGTCAAATTGCACAAGATAAAGTTCAAAACACAACCACTATTAATTCAGGTCACTTATTGCCTTTAGATTTGCAAGCACTGACTTCAACCTCCAATATCTCCTTCACTCAAATTTAAAATCCATCAAACAGTATACCAAAAGTGTAGCGAAAAGAGAGCCTTCTCCAACTCCAATTGCAGATCCTCAGTTGCTTTCTATACGCATACATTATATCCAAAAGAATGATAGTAGGTACAAAATCAACACACTAACTTTGAGCATCCATATTTCTTTCATATAAACTCCAAATCACACAAAATTTGCACCAAAACCATAGCCAAAAATCTAAACTTACTGACCTTAGCCTCCAAAGCTCAAATGCCTCCAAAAAACTAACCCTAATCTCAAATATGGCCACGGATAGCCTCCTCAAAGCCCATTGGTAATGGTTTTTGATCAATAGGAATAAAGATTTTTATCATCCATGTCCATTCATCTATATGGATGCCCTAAACTTTCTTTTTACTACCAAAACCTCTCTCCAATTCTTTTCTTTATAAGATTTACTCAATATATGCTCTAAACACTAAATTAAAGAACCAAAATAAGACTTCAAGGGTCACTAATGTCTCATATATGTGACTCTAAATATTTAAAGTTACTATCAACAAAATCAATCTCAAAAGCCACTATCAAAAGAAAATAAAGTTAAAAAAATTCTAATAGTAATTCTTTTAATCAACCTCATTTTAAAGTAGTAATTTAACCACACTCTACAATCAACTAAAATCCAGTAACATGGCTCTCACCATGTTACTAAGTAAATTATAAATTAAACATATAATCACATTATTTTCACATGGTAGACGAACCACAACATGACAACATATCACATATATGGATAGCTTATTGAACAAACTAATTATGTGGCACAAACATAAAAAACTTGCTTGCAAGTTAAGACATATGGCTTATAAAGTCAACACATGTCAAAGGACCTATACAATGTTGCTACATAGCTCATAGGTAGATAGTATATATAGAAGCAAAAGTGAAGTCCTTTTCACTATTGTATATTCTTTTTTTGCTTGAGTCCAGATTCAAGAGTCTTTAGTTTTCTTGACTTTTGGTAATAGCTATTTTAGTTTTTTTTAATATATATATATATATATATTTCTATTATACCATACTTCTATGAAAAAAGTCTTATTTGTTAATTTACTTTTATGGGATTCTTTTCTTGACAACATGGTATAAATCATATTTAAGATTATCTTATTTTTAGATTCTAAGATATTATTTTAAAAGAGTGTTTGAACAATGGTTAACTTTTTATTGATTCTATGTGCATGGAGGTACTGATTAAAATCCTAAGATATGAATTCTCATTTTTTATTAGATCATAAAGTAAGGATTTTTTGCTATATTTGTCATTTGATCATAGCATTGAATTGCTTGAATTGATCTAGAACTTTGCCCTTACTTTGTAGAAATTATATTCAAGAATATTTGCTGAAGATATTAATAAATAGTAAGAAACATTTAATTTTTTTAACATAGATATAAATAGTTTGCCACATAAGCTAGTATAGATAAGAGAAAGTAGTAAAAAGACATAAAAGAACAATTTTTTTGAAAAGTATTTTTGAGTTTACTTGCCATGTTGGCAAGCATCACAAAATTGAAATACTATAAAAAAAAATATGGTATTCCAATAGCTAGATTATGGTTGTTTAATAAAGTGAAGCTAGGATGGTTATAAGTCTCAGCTTATAATGTTATAGTTGGAAAAAAAAGATGGAATTTGTCAAATTTCTACTAGAGTTTTTCTCTTGGATTATGTCTTGATTGTATTAATGAATTTCAGATTTTTAAGCTAAAGATTTTGCATGGCTATGAGTTTATACAATCTATTATTTGTTTATTTGTTTGTTTGTTTGTTTGTTTTTTTTTTTTTAAAGCTACTACTTTGTAGAATTTATTTCTAATAAAAACTAAGCATATGAATAAATAAAATAAGGCTACATTCTTAGAGTTGGTGAACTTTTCTATTGAGACAATATTTTGATACAGGCCCAACACATATTGAATGTGTCTAAGGGTTTTTATTTCACTAGATAGAAATAATACTTGAGCAAGATCTTAGCCTTTAATTACATATACTTTTTGTCCTATTGAAATCACAAAGTTGGCATGAGGTGGATCTAAGAATTAAAATAAACTTTTGTTTCCTAAAAAATATGCGAAGGCACTAGAATTGAAGTATATCCTTATTTCTTGCATGTATTACAAAAAAAATCATTTGGATTAGTTTATTGTTAATTTTAATGGGAACTTAGAAATGTCTTGATGGTCTAAAACCATAGGTGATGTACTAAGATTTGTATCGACATTGTACTACATTTCAAATCTTCATCATGAGGACTTCATTAGATTCATCTTTTTATAATGATACAAAGTTTTTCTTGTTGTGAAGTCTTGCACTTAATTCTTCTAGCAATGAAATGTTTCTCTCATTCTAGATTTATCACACTAGATGCTGAAATTTGGTGGATAATTTTTTTTTGTACACAATGAACAATAATGGCATAAGATTGCCACTGATTGATAGTATTTATCTCTCATTGAATTTCTTATATTTTAGTGATGAACATGGAGACATCCATATACTTGATCATATGGAGTGTGTACCATTTTTTGACTACTAGCATGATATCAATAATCTTATTAATATGATATATCGATTCTAGACAATTCTAAGGGGCTCTTGGATGTGAAATGTCTTCAATATATACTTGTATCTCGAGTTAGATCAAGAATTTAATATAAGATTTCATACGTATTTGCTTCTATCTAAGTGTATTATTGATAAAAGGAGAAGCTATTGTGGGACTAGATATGGCCTAGATGACTTGAGAAAAGTACTTTGATCACTTGATTTAGCACTGGAGGTTTTTGATGCTAAAAGTGGATCTTCAATGACATCCCATAGATCATTTGCTTGAAGTTGCTTTACAAAGTGGAATCCCACAAATTGAATTTTGAAGGTCTTAACAGTATTGCGTCTCTAGATACTATTATATCCATTCCTCTTAGGATTCTAATAGCTCATTAATTCTATTAAATGCATTAACTTAATCTATCGTGGATTTTACTGAAGTACTATAATAATATAATAGTAGAGAGTTTGGGCTCACATCCAAAAGAGAAATATAAATAGTTGACTATTCTATTTCTAAAAACAAAAAGATGTAAGAAAAATAAAGATAATTGGAATATTCAACAAATTCTCAAGACCAAGCTTGCAATGATACTATGAGAGAACAATTATAAAATAAAGTGTATTATCTTATTGTGATATACAATAAAAAAACACATCTTATATTGAAAGATTTTACTTATCAATTACTAATAGATGTAGGTCTCTATTTATGAGAGATGATAAAGTACTCCCTATTTGTGGTTTACCAAGGAGTTCAATCCAACATAATATTCATGTTTATTGTCCTAGCATAATCCTTTAGGCATAAATAAGCTGTAAACTCTTATTAGTTAGACAATTTATCCAAACAAGTTCTCAAATATTATGATCCTGAAATGCAATTGACTCTGTTGGATACTTGAAGTTATAATCCTGTATTTTATGTAGACCCCAAAAGAAATCAACATTTTAAGAGGAGTAATTCTACCAAATTTGATCAGCTTTCCACAAAATACAAAAAAAAAGTTGTGAACCATTAGGTGTACACCCCCCATATACACCTAGCAAAAAATAAGTAGTTTTGATTTTAAATCATGAATATTGTTAAATTTATTACTTTAATACCAAAATTTAATATATTCTTATCTGTGTATATTTTATGATTCTATATTATCTCAAGCACTCGAGTCCTCTGCCGAAGCTGCTCAAGTTCCTGTGCCTCTGAAGCTGTTCATTGTGAAGCAGTGTAACTCATGCAAAAAAATTCTCAGCGTGAAACCAAAATTATATAACTGCATGAATTGATATCCTTTTTTCTATTGTTACCCAGTTTTTTCATACCCGGTTGATGTTTTGCCCTTGATATAGGTACATACACTTCACCACGTAAGAGCCCTGAATTGAATTTGCGTCTCCCTTCACGCGCGTGTTGAAGCTCTGTGTTAGCAGCTATGGCGGTCCCTGGTGGGATGCTTTAGACTACTCGAGGTGTGTTATGGCACTTTTTGTTTGGATGTGAGCCTCGAGATAGACCGGCGCTTTTTAGTTATTTTTCGTGAGTTTAAAGGTGCCGTTTCGGATTTGTCCGGAAGTTTTCATTCCGAGTTGGGCGAAGGATTTGTCTTTGGAAGTCCCTGGTAGCGAGTAATGACGAGTGTTGCTGGACAAGGAGCTTTATTAAGTCGTGTTTGCGTGTTAGTGCTGTGGAAGAGAATTTCCCAAGTCTTCAGTGGAGCAGATGGCCTGTTTGGATTCTACAGTTGATTTTTGCCGTTTCGCGTACGGTTGAGAGTTTCGGCGATTAATCTGGGCGGGCTGTTCGTTTGTTACTTTCTTCGTCGGTGGTTTTTTCGGGTGCTTCATACTTCCTAGCTCACTGGTTGTTAGCAAATTGTGCTGCGACAGATTTCTGCAGTTAGCGCTGTTGCTGGTAGCGGTGATCGAGTTATATAAGATTAGGGTTTTTGACGAGGGTTGAGTTTTCAAGAGGAAGTCGAAACGTTGAGTTGACCGGGATTGTTTGAAGGTCTGTAGCAATGGATCCTCTGAGTGTTCTTCGAGATTACACTATCCGCGGTGAATTGGACCAGGTGAAGCTGGTTGGAGATGTATATAATTTTGGTGACGACTACAGTTTCCGCAAGAACATCGAGACTGCATACAGGTCGAAGCAAGGAGGTTTCTACACGTTGGACTCTCTTGTGTTTTTCGTGAAAAACATACATATGAAGCACACTGATTACATGAATGCAGCCCGCGCAGCGAAACTCCAATTTGCAACCTTCACTGACAGGAAGCCTCTCCTAGATTACTTGGAGGGAAGAGTTGCTACGAATGATGCAATTGAGCTTCTTCCACCTACAGCAGCTCCAGCTAGCATCAATGAATGGGCAGGAGGGAAGCATGCTCACGACGAAGAGCCCGAGGTCGTAGGAGTGGACGACGTAGATCATCATGCTGCTAAGAAATTTCGAGCTCAGCCTTGGGAAGGACAGAATGTGATGGAGACACAGTTTTGCGATGACGGGGCATCAGTAATTAATATCATTCGGGAGCGTGAATGGCCTGTCAGAGATCGTGAGACAATCCTTCTTTGCCATAACAAAAGTTTTGAGAGTGTTTTATCCTCTCTGCTAACCAAGAGAGATGATGACAAGAAAATACCAGACGTTGATGTAAGGAAGGATTTAGGAAAAGGACCTGATGGACTGATGCCTGCTCCAAACTCTGCCAATCGATACGCTAATGTAGAGGAGAAACGGTTTTGGAAAGAACACTTGGGAACAGATGTTGCTGAAGAGTTGGGAATAAATCCTTCTCAGTCGTACATTTCGGATTCAAAGAAAAAAGACGCAGCAAGAATGAAACCTGATTCGAAGGCTTCTCAGCGTCCTCCCCACCATCCACATCATAGACCCAATGTGAAAACTAAACCTGATGGTCCTCCAATAATAATTGTTCCGAGCGCGTCACAGACTCTTCTGAACACGTTCAATGTGAAGGAGTTCCTCGAAGATGGCGTGTACGTTTCTCCCGAGGTCAAAGTTAAAGGTATGGCGAAGAAAGTGGATATTGTATTTGTTCAGCGGAAGATGGGCAGGGAGCGGCCAGTTCCCTATGAAGTTAGAGACAAGGTTCAAGGACTCACTTCTAAGGATTGGGAGCGGGTCGTGGCTATATTCGTGTTGGGAAAAGATTGGCAATTCAAGGGTTGGCCATTCAGTGATCGAGTAGAGATTTTCAACAAATGTAAGAGTTTTCCAGCTTTGTATCTTAAAACAAAAGACATTGTATTGTACGAGCCCTGTAGTATGAGCGCTACTTTTAGTGGTCTTCTTTATGGCACGAACTTCGTTCATTGCGGTGTTGCTCAAAGACTCACAGAATCGTACTAATTTGAGTGTTGCACATTGCCAGTCATGGGAGTCTTTCTGCGATTTGAAGATGATAGTGTGGAATCAGCGAAACAAGTTATGCAGTGGAATGTTAAGATTATCAATGTGAGTAAAATGCCCTACTTAACTTCTGAAATAGACGTTGAAGAGCATCGAGGGGATTGTCCTTTGCATGATTCTAGAGTTTATCTACTTTTGATATTTGGTAACAGTACTGGATAGGTAATTTCTCTCGATGCCAGAAATGCATTAACTTTCCGCTTATTGATGTCTTTTGTTCTTTATGGCAGCTTAGCAAGCACAAGCGACATCAAGACAAGACAGCCGTTCTTAATTTTTGGCAAGGGTTGGATTCGTATATTCAGAGTCGGAAATTGAATCTTTTATACTAGTGTTCGTCGTCTGATATCAGACGTGATGTGTACTTGTTTTCGTGTAAGTGATTCACAAGTTCCTTTTTTGTGATCAATTTTTCGTGTGAGTTGTAGACATTTTGGATGCCATTTGCATGCCAGTAGGACTTTGTTTCAGGAGTCAGGAATAGTATTTTTTCGTTTTTTTTAATACTCAATCATCTTCTAACTTGGCAGGTAGGCTGTGAAGTGAATTTCAACTTCCGATTTTCCAGAACTCTATGGAGCAGGTTGTATAGTATTCTTCTCAGAAGCATGTAATGGATGCTGGTTGAACCCTTTCAATCCAAGTGTGTCCCGGCAGGATATCCATTGAAAAGTACTGGGAAATGGTAGAGGGTAAAAAATGTGTCTTTTCTTTCATCTTACCTGGAGGTTGAATTATGAGGATGTCACATGCGGTTGATGATCAAGATCAATTTGTGCTTCTATATGTAAAGTTGAGAATAGAAAGATAATTCACACATTACAAGCGAATCTTCTGGAATTATTTGAGGAGTTGGACAATTTGCAAACTTATTCGGGGCCGACTGTTTGATACTGAGCACATGCTGCTTTCTTGATGCTGAAGGGCTCTGCGTATTAACTCGAATTTGAGATTGTGTCGTTAGGATTTTTTTAATGAAATCTGGATAATTGGCAACAGACTTTGTAACTGAGACGCTCAAAGGTTTCTGATTAGAATTGTGAAGTTTTGTGCAACTGAACGTCCAGTACAGCCGCTCATTATAGGAAAGGTCTTATAACTTTTGCTATCTCAGCCAACCTTTGCTATTTCAAATTTTGCCACCCGTTCACAGGGGATATGAAGTTTGCATATACCGCATACATTACACCAACTTGTAGGAATTTGGTCAGGCCTTTAGAGCTGCCTTCATCGCCATAGCTATTTTACTTTCTCGACATCTTACTCGCAAAGCTTCTGAAATTGGAAATGGAATTATAACCATGGATGGAATTATAATGGTTTCAACGGATGGTGGAAGTCCCTGTTGACATAAGAACTTCTCTTTGATCTCCTACAGATAGTGATGTTGAATTATCAATAAACTGCAACCCTAAACTTGCAGTTTTAGGCACTGGCTTGTCGTGTTCGGCAGCAACAGCTTCATGGAGTTTGGATCGTACCTGCAATTTTGAGAAGCCGTATCAAACTCTCACAGGCGATTCCGAGAACAGCTCTTATTGAATGCGTTCGAGGATTCCGTGAAGATAGCTGGACTGAAATTGGTGACCGTCCAAGTGTGGGATACACGGTTGAGGTTTTGGACTGAGTGAACAACTCTACAGAGTTAACCATGGTGGTGACGAAGACAAGGTGGAAAGAAGTTAAGGATCCCGTTACAAGTCTTGGTAACCCTTGTGTCGTTTTCTTTTCCATTCCAGCACTGGAGAAGGCGAATGAACGGAGCATTAGGTGCTCTGTGCTGATTACATTTGGGCCCAACATTCCGCACAACTTGTTTTGTGAATGGTTGGGGGATTGGTTGGGGGGACATGACATCGCCGCAACCATGCACAAGCGTGTCTGTGAGGGATTCTTCGTCGTCGTCTGTGACAAAGAAGGAGCTTGGAACATCCCCGCCCCAGCTCTCCGAGACTACCCTCATATGCGACCTGCAGTCTTTCCCGTTGCAGTCGATCTTTTCTCTAAAGCGGATGACATGGTGGTGAAGGTCATAGCCCTCCCCAACCTCCCTGCCCAATCCCAGTGCCAACTTCCTGTCATCGCCAACAAACTTGGCCTGTTCGTGGGCCACACTGGACAGGAGAGCAACCCCGAAGCGCCTCGTATTCCAGAGAACACATTTCTAGGAAGTCTCCTCTACAACCAGCAGCAGTTGTATGCCCCTGCACCTGTGAAGATCCTCATTCTTGCGCAAGCTGAGAAGCGCATCCCGTCCTACCTACAGCTGCAGATCAGTAAAGATGGGTGGTATAAGCAAACACTGGTCCAAGAGGCTCTCAATTTCCCCTATAGCCCGGTTTTTCCTTCCGAAAGAAGGAAGCCTCGATTCTTCACCAACCTCGAGAAATCGTCAAGATTCTGCGCTCTTTTAAACACTGGGGGCAAACGGGTGAGATACCCACATCTTCAGAAACCCTTTAGTAGTTGAGAGAATTTCCATCTTTCCATCCTTGAATTTTTTTTAAAAGCTTGTGCAGAACATCTGCATCATGTTCTGTAGTGCATGGTACTCCATAAGCTAATGAACATCTCTAGGCATACAGAAACGCGTAGAGTTCAATGGAAACATGTGCCAATCTCAGTGTACATGAGCCCCCACCATTCTGTCCGCTGTGTCATTCTCTCTCTTGAATACAGATGGTCATAATAAATTTCTCATCAAATAGAAATGACAGTTTATGTAGAGTGAAGAATACATTTGGAAAATGTCTCGCGTTGCATCTGCACGCGGTGAATACCGAGTCTGGAGTCAGGCTCATATATGGTAAGCTTGTGCAGTTAGAGATACCGAGTGTGAACAAGAAGGTGAGCAGGGGGGTTTCAGCGTCTGGCCGATTGCAACATTCCGGTAGAAACCCAGATGATAGAGGGACCGAAAAGAATCTCTCATGACGAAGTGTTAAATGGATCTGGATTGTGTAAGCGAGAGCCAAGGACATGCGTCGATTGTGTTATATAGTGGCGGTAAATTGTTTATCGGGATACGGTATCAGTTTTTGGATTTTAGTTCTGGCTTGATAAGATATCACATTCAAGTGTTCAGACTTGGCGAACGTTTTCAATTGTCTCAACATGGCGTCAATCTGTTACATTCCTCAATTCCATCTGAGCCCTGCTGTGCGTCTTGATCGCAGCCAGTAGGTTCTTTATTATGCCTGTGGAATCCCAATCGTGTGCGCATTAACTAATGTACAGGTAGGTTATTCTGTTTACAACTCCTTTCTGTGGTATGTATTAGACAGTAAAGTTAAATCCTCAGATTCCAAGCGTTTGCATGTGTCCCTAAGCTCCGCACCAGTGATTGCTTCATGCTACCAGTACCTCTAATGCCCTGCACAGAATCTATAACGGATGTGTAACTGTGCCTCTTCAAAATCAAATCAAGGTTGTGAAAACGCACGGTTGTCTAGTTTTCCACCTCTAAGAGAGCAACTTCCTGAATTTAAAATCAACTATCAATCTGCTCTTCAAGCAACCTACTGAAGCTGAACCTATGTCATCTACGTATGTGGAGCTAGATAGCATTGTGATGAATAATTATGTTATGCAATTAAGTATTCAGTTTCATATTGTATAATTTGATTATAATGGATTAATTTAAATTTTTATATTCTATTAAATTTAAATATTATTTCTAAAATAATACACAAATATTGGAAGTATTTTTTATTTTTTTGTATTCTGAATGATAAGACATATGGTTCAAAATAGTCAAGAAAAAAGTTAATTTTTTATTGTTAGTTTTAAATTTAATGGACCTTTTCTTATTATAATGAAAAATTATAGAAAATTCAATGAATGAAAAGAAAAATAAGCAAAGCAAAGCCCATGTAGAACGGATTCAAGGCAGAGATCACATGGCAAGCAAGCCATCGGCATCCAAGAAGACGAACGACCGTGACGGAGATTATCTTCGTCTGAACTGATTACCACTGCCAGAGACGGACGACGACGAGAAACGCATGTCTTCGTTAACGATGCCTCGGCTGAAGAGAGTGTACTGGCGAGAATGCACGCCGCTCGCAAATGTTGCATTGAAGGCGAGTTGTGGCGATTTCGTAATGGACACTGTTGCGCCGTCGGTAAGGCATTGGTGTGCTGTAATTCGGCACCTGGATGAGGCGCTATTGCATTAAGTGTGTAGCAGCAGGTTGTTGCGGATTGAAGAGGTTGTGAATTGATGGATTGGAGGAGATTTGTGGCTGCGTTGAAGGAGAATAGGTGAATTACGACGTTGAAGGAAGCGAATGTGGTGACAACATGTCGCAACCACTTGGAGAGGCGGACTTGCTTCGAGGGAAGAAGAGGCGGTCGAGCGGGGGCGGGGGTTTGGTGGCAGGGGAGCAGGGGTGGAGTGAGGAGATGGATGCTATGTTGGAGACGCTGGTGAGGAATGATGACCTAGGGATGTTGAGCAGTGCGTTGGAGCGGATTATTATGCAGCAGAAGTCGGAATTCGAGAAGGCATACGTTTTGGAGAAGTCAGCGTGCTTTGGTTTGCGGTTGCACGAGGTGGCGGGTAAATTGACGCGGCAGCAAGCTGCTCAGCACAATTCTGCCGTGTGGCCTCTCACGCACGACCTGACGGTCAAGGTGAGTGATGATGGGTTTTGATGTAGGGATGAGGACCTGTTCAATAGGATCGCAAGTCTTGAAGCGTATGTGACGGTACTATTCGTTTAATTTTCATGATTTCGTAGGACCGATGGTTTTCTTTTCGTAAATTAGGTCTGATTGTACCCGACGTATATCATTGAGGACACTTAATTTTCTTCTCAATTTTTTATTATTTTTTCCCCTTAAATAAGTATATCGATTTTATTTGTTTTTTGTGAAGGTATTCTCTCTCTTAGGCACACAAAGCTTGTGTCAGGCTGCAGTAGCATGCAGTATGTTTAACAGAATGGCCATGGATCCCGCCTGCTATGTGGAGGTGGATTTGACCATGCGAGGACTGGTCACTGTTGGCAATCACACTGTTTCCAAGCTCGTTCATCAAGCTGGTCAATGTTTGCGGTGAGTCTGGTGTTTAATGTACGCGTGCTTGAATGGCGGGTCACTTGAATTTGCCAAGAAGTGGTTGATGTTGTGGCTTTTATTTGCCAAACAAGTTCACCTTCCAGATATTCATGTAGGACAGCACTTCCGTCGTAGGTCTGGCCACCACTTACAAAGTAGTCAACCAGTTTAAGTACCAGTTTAAGTACCGGTAGTATCCGGAATCTCTTTGAATTCTTAACGAGTACTATTTCGCAATTTACTGTTGAGGTTCTGCTATCATTATAGAAACTTGGAGATTGACAGTGTGAAGGCAGACGTCTATTCAATTATGAATCTAGGTTTGAATCGAGCGCTTCAGTTTCAAGTACCTATATTATGGATAAAAGGAAAAGTTTGACATATGTCGGAGGGAATTTGTAGGGAGACCAAGGTTTATGGGATAGTGATTAATATTTCGAAAAATCGTCGCAGGTTTTCTTTTACAGTAATCTGCATGAATTTTCTGGAGTTGGACAATTTAGCCTTGCTGGTGTGGCTGGTTGTACAGGTCTTTAAAGTTGGGAGCACTACCTCGTCTGAACAGGACACCTCCGGTGATGATTGTTCCAAAATTAGACTCAGCTGGCGAGCTACAGCTGTTTCCTGTTGATCTCTCTGTTACACCCAATCGAGTTTTTCCTACAAGATGCATGGCGTTTGGTCGTGATTCCTTGACCAAATATTGTCTCGACTCCCTTACAGAATATCATGGACTTGCTGGGTATGACAGATCATCTGGTTTGCATTGTGCTTGTTGCCTTCCATTTTATAATGTGAGTTTGTTGCTGATGCAGTCCTCTGCACTGGTGGTGCTCCGTATTTCAAGTATAATTTTTTTTTTGTGACTCTTTTACAGCTACGTGTTGGCAAGTTATTATATAGCCACCGCCAGTCGGAATTAATGAAATAATTGGATCGGTGATGCTGCCTCTCATCTTCTCAAAGTTCACTCCAAAGCTGCTAACTTTTCTTAACTGCTCCCGTGTGTGCAGGTCTTCATTGACCAAACTTCACCTTTTTAATTTGGAGAAGATGGACACTCACCACCTTTGCCGAGCACTATCTGCGTGCCCTTGTCTGACTGATCTGGAAGTTGTGGGCCTGTAAGTCTATTTATACGCAATGTCAATCTTTTTTGCAAATTACGTCTAGTTTTAGCACATATCATTTAAGTTGAGAACGTAGGTGCTTTCTGAACTCCTGGAGACTGGAGTTAGTTGAACAGTTCTCGCACAAAAGTTGTACATGTGTATAACTGGTTATCTCCACATGATTCATGGAGATAATGATTAATGTGATTCTGCCAACTATTGTTGATAATGACATCGAATGTACAGCAGACGAATAAGTATGCGGACTTTAATAGAGTGCTTGGGGTCTCACTGCCCGAAACTCAACCGTCTGTACTGCGAGCAAGGAAAAATGGATTGGAAACAATGTAAGCATCAGACCTCTGCTTCAGACTTGTGTGCACTTGCAAAAGCATTCAGTTCCAGGCCCTGTATAAATGTGAATAATCTACAGTACTTGATTTTCAGATCCCGAAGAGAGCCTGAAAACAAAGTCATGCAACCAGCTTATCAAGGGGTGTCCTGATCTGTCTTACCTTGCCTTGCGCGGCTATGGAGTATCCGATCGAAGGGTGTTCATGTTGCTAAAGGTATGAGTCTCTTGGATTTTTCTGGAGTTTTCCTATAAGCCGTGTGCATCCTGTCTTGCACATGTCCTTACTTTCCTTGACTCTGGAAAGATGTTGAATTCATAGGGTTTGCTCAAGCTGTCTACAGTAGACTTTTGTGGAGCATTAAAGCTTACTGGTGTATTTCTCAGGTACTTGTACTCTTCAACCTAAGAATATTCTAGGATTTTATTGCTTCTGGACATTCTTTGTCCAGTATCATGTTTGGGCGACATATTTGAGTGCCATTTTTTTTCTCTCTGTTTTTTTGGGTCTGAAATCGGCCTTTTATTTTGTGGGTAGAGGTATTGTGGGACCAGGAGATCAACCATCGCAATTAAATACAATTTTGCTACGGGATTGCCATAGGCTTAAAGAGGTATGTTAAGTTGACTTGGGGTGAAAACTGATTTTTGATGATTGTGGTTAGTATAATTGTTGAATTGCTACTGGAGCAAGTGTCGTTGACAATTTTGTGAAATTCAAAATTGTTTGTTTCTTTGAAGGGCTAAATGTCTTAAATTATATGAGATATTTTTTTAATAAATGAATGAAATTACTCGCTTTGAAGCATGTTTTCTATTCTTACTCCTTAATTGGACAGTTCCTGGGATTGGTGGATTTGAACTTAACAAGAGATGGTATTAAAAGCTGGCTTTGTAAGGCTTCATATGCTCTACGAATGTAATTTTTTGCTGGTCGTTTTGTGATTCTCTTAGGAGACACTTGAATGCTGAAGGTTTGACTGTGCACAAAATTCTCGGTTCTTAACGAAAGGTCTGTCATTGTGATAAGAACAGGCTGAAGTGGAGCGTTTCTTATACATGCTCATCAGTGGGGAATGCAAGAATCTTCGCCATCTTGTTAGTGCACTGCTTATACTTCACTACAGCTAGTTTCTAGTTACTTCAGCATAGATGTGAAAGTTCGCTGCCCCTAGAGAACTTGACTAAATTGCAAACCATGTGGCTTTAGTTTTTATTGTGTTTGGCATGATTATGCACTAGCATTGCTGTATACACTAATTAATTCCATGCGACTAGTAGCAACTATGGATCTTCGTGTGACATAAAGATTGTGGATGTAGGATATCTCCAACGAGGGTGGACTTGCAGCAAGAGATTGGTTTCACAAACCATTGAGCTCAAGGTAAGCTGAAGAGAGAGGTGTTGGGTGCGGAATTTTAGTGTTTCTAAGGCTGTTTTGTCATTTTCTTGTATATGTAGGCGTCTATTAGATTATCCATGTAAGCGTGGTGAGTTGAACAGTATCTGTTGCATGATTCTGCACTATTTTACATACGATGAGACGGGTGCATCTTATATGACCTTACGTCATCCTTGCTTTTTCTGTGAGTGAATATTGCAGCACAAAGCAGGCTATATTACGGGTGCGACAAGAGCGGACTCTGCTGTGTCTTCTCGCTGATTTCCCTGATCAGAAAAGGTCTGAAATGATTTGTGTTTCCTACATCTAATTTGCTATTCTGTTTCACATGTTTCGGTTTGAATTCGTGGGATCTATTTTTTATTACTATGCATGTATAGAGAAGTCATTTTATTTACTACATAAAATTTAAGACTGTATCCCAGCCTATTTAGAATATGAACCAAGTACGTAATTGCCTTGGAGTCTGATTATTAGGTTGCCGTGGTCATTGATTTGGCTGTATTTTTTATGAAAAGCAGCAGTGAAAGTGGCTCAATGTCAGACAGCTTCGACGATAGGGGTGACAGCGAACCACTAGGGACATACTCTACTGATTCTTCATCCAGCTCTGATAGCGATAGCGACGATGGTGAATTTTTGAGTCCTATGAGTCCTGAAGACAATCCTTTGCATCGCTGGTTCGAGAGCCCATATCCTGGTGTCAGTGACATTCTGGAGTCCGAACCAGAGTGATGATGATCGGCACATGAGCATATTTCCCAATGGTCCCCTTGAACTTGACACCGACTTCAGTTTGGAACATCATGATGGCTATCCTCCTGTGAGGGTTGAACATCAGTGGCCTGGGGTTGATAGTGAGCATCCATTACTGGTCCCTCGTTGCTGCATTTATCGTGCCTTGGATTGTTGCATGAAGAGATGATGGTATCTCTGATGACATTTTCCAGTTAAACATCTTCCGGTTGTCATTCTGAGGGAAGGTTTGTGCAGTGGGTTCATCAGTCCAGAGTTTCTGCAGACGCAGTCTTGTGGTTCTCCTTCAGGAAGTTAGCAAAGCTGCAAATTTGAATCTTTTAGAAATGTTTCATGTGGATGTCACACCACTTTATACAAAAAATTGGTGACGGTTTTTAAAAATTGAGACCTTGGATTAAAATTCTAGGTCTAGTCATTCTCACCATTGACTTTTTCTAGTGATTTGTGGCATTGCATGGATTTCAGCTGGCCAGGTTTAGGGTTTATGGCTGTCACTAAAAATCTGGTGAAACTTAATTTACATGAGTATTCATCATTGATACCTCACACAGGACTGTGAACTCCCGTATCTTCCCATGTAGTTCTAGACTTGACTCTACTCTTATAATTTGAAAATCAAACCTTTTCTTTATCAACTTAGGATATTGAATAACGATCTTGGAGCAACTCTCCAATTTTGCTACACTTGTACAATTGTTGTATCTTCCCTTTAGAAACAAAAAAAGAATATTGAATATAATTTTTTTAAGAATATCTACTATATAAAACAATAGAAGGGAATAAAGAAGATGAGTCAAAAATCTTCTTTGATTTGTTGCATCAAAAGTGAAGCAAAATTAAGATTAATTGCGACATTAATTAAGATTAATGTGCTATTTCAGGATGTTTTACGAAGAAAAGCATGCAAGAGCTTTAATCAAAGAAAACTTACGCATGAAGTGTTGATCATATACCACTATTTTTAGAATTTTGAATGTTTTCTTACCATTGTATTAAATATAAAGGTGACTTAGTAGCAATGCCTCTTTTACTTTACAAAAGTTTGTTGAAAATTGAGCTATTGATAACATATAGCAAGCTAAGCTCCAAGTACATGTAAATTGGGAAATTTGAAGTTAAGAGCTACATTTGAAATTGTGTGCCTCACAGTGTATTATAGGGCATTTGGACCATTGGAAAGTAGTGCAGTAAAATCCATATACAATTTCACATTATTGCAACATAATCCGCAAGAAGAGAAGAAGGATGCCAAGTTGGCTTAACATTGGGAGATGCGTGATGGAGTTGTGATGATACAAATTATAATAACATGAATTTGTAGGAATAATATGTGATTGACATATTGTTGTAGTAAAATTTCATTGTGTTACTTGCTTGTGGAACTATCTAATTTAGTGCTCAAACCTATTGAAATATGCTTGAAACATTCTCATTGCAAAGATAGCAACTTATCTTCTACAAAGTATATTATTGCCTTTCTTGTCTTCTTCTTTTGCTTCATCAACAACAACTATTACAAAAACAATAACAATGAAGATGGCAATGGATTCAATGCAAGAAAGAATGATGCATCAACATTGCCGATAAAGAAAAGCTAACAAATCTAAGTTATAGAGCTTCTTTGTTTCACATTACAAATAATTTGTTTTTCATTTGTTTTTAAAACTCATATTGAATGCCACTCCACATTTAGTAGCAATACTAATCATTCTTCACTTGTGAGATATCTTTGTAGACATCTTCTTTTACAAATTGATACCCCTACTCCAATTGATCTCACCACATAGAAACAACTATTAACTACCTTCCATATATGATTCAACTTTCCAAATTAATGCAAAAGATTAATTGTTATATTTAAAGTGAATTATTAAGCAACTATCAAAATAAGTTAAATATTATATATCATTTATTTTTAAAAAAATGTATATATTTTACAACCTCATCAAAGTTTGGATTGATTGTCAAAGATATGTTATTCTAATAAAAATAATCAATATTTGACATTCTAAACATAGAAAATTCAAATAATTTGGTAAACAAATTAAATCCAATGTCAATTCACTTGTAGAAAGGAAGGAAGTTGTAAAAGCAAAGTAACACATACAAAGATTATTTTTCAAGAATTTTTTTGTCTAATAACAAATGTGTGGCTGGAAAAGAGTCCTTTACAACCTACATAAGACTTGAATGTGGAAAAATTAGGTGGTGCTTTAATAAATTTTGTCCTCTGGAGCATATAATTTTAGTGTGGTAAATATCAAATTTATCAACATTCTTCTTTAATGTGAGAGACAAGGTATACTATTATATCTAAATTATTTCTTATTTATAATATAATTTATATAATGCTTTAAAATTTGTGAGATTTGATATGTTTTTAATTTATTATACTATTATTAAATTTCAAGGATTTTCTTTTCTTGAGATAAGATTATATAGTATTTTTTTTATTATTTTTATTATCATCTCAATTTCAGTACAATAGAATCGATTAAACCAAAGTTAAGATGATATGGCTGTATTATTTGAAGGCACAAGTTTCAGATATGGATTCAAATCCTATTTTAAAAAATACAATTGATTTCGAAGATACAAGGACAAAAAAAAAAAAAAAAAAAAAAAAAAACAAGTTTATACTTATCAAGACAACAATTAGTTTTTTAATCATAGAAAATTGAAAGTAGCATTGCAATGATTAAAAAAAATTTAAGAAATCTCTTCATTACAAACATATATATTTATTCCAATAATTACCTATATGATTAAGTAGAAGTATGTAAAAGTAGATTAATTTTATAATATCTTCTAAAAAAGCTTTCTAGAAGCTTCATAGATATAGTTTTGACTTTATATGTATTTGTAGTTGATTGGTAGAAGAAACTTGATCAACAAGTTAATCATGTGCTACATGTGTTGGTAGCTTATGGAACAAACTAACTATATAATACACATATAAAAAATTTACCTAAGTTAAGACATGTGTCTAGTAAAGTCAACACGTGTTGGATGTCCTATAGAACATTACTATGTAGGTCTTAGTTAGATAATATATATGGAGGCAAAAAAGAAGCCTTCTTCACTCTTGTTAATGCCTTTCTAGTCCTTAATTTTGTATCAAAACTTTCTAGTTTTCTTATTTTTGATAATAGCCATCTTAATTTAATATTATGTCATCTTTGAATGATTATGTAGTCTTTTTGAGTAAGAAAAGAGTGTCTTAATCTCTCAATTCTTCAAGATTCATATCTTTGATAATTTCACAAGAGTTTTAATTTATTTTTCTGGTATAGATTTAAAAGTAAGTGGATTATCTCACTTCTATTGTTGTGTTTTGAAGATTGCAGATTATCCATCTTTAAACAAATAATTTAATTTTTTATTACTAACTTTTTTCTTAAAAAGAATAGATTATCCTTCTTTCTAGAAATTTTTATTTAACATTAGAAGTTGTAGATTATCCACTTTTAAATTATTTTTTTTGAATTTTTTTGAATTGTTTGTAGAAGAAAAGATTATAGATGCTACTTTCAATAGAAGTGAGAATATATTTGTAACTATTGTAGATCTTTACAACTTTTCAATACTCTAAGCATAAAAATCTCACGTATTTGTAATGTGAATTATGGAGATGCTATTCTTACACATATGAAAAAAGTCCAAAGTATATACTAAAAAATTATGCAGTTGAAGAAAGTAGGTAGATCCGCTTTACAATCAAATTCAAGAAGTCTCACTTCTACAACCACAATGGAGGCAAGAATTAGTATGCTTGAGAAGTTTGATGGAATAAAATCAAAATTTTGAGGTTTTTTGTGACGAATTAAGTTCTATTTAAAGTTGCATTTTTTTTATTTTTCAATAGATTTACTCAAGTTGGATTCATAGATGTAGTTCTATGGAGAAGCGCTCTCTTTTAATTTGTACCTTTGATGAAAAAAGATTCACAATTACTTTATGATTTGAATTTATTCTTAGAAGTATTTATAATTATATTTAGAAAAAGTGATAAAAAATAGAAGTAGAGATCAAGCTCATATTACTACAATAAAGATCACATTTAGCCATCACATATATTATTGAATTCCAAAACCTTGCTTGCAACATAGATTAGAATGAGAAAGCCTTTATGAATGAGTTTCAATATGGGTTAAAAGATAATATCAAAGATTTATTATTGACAATGTCAAGAATAGATTCATTGAAGCAATTTATTGCTCAAGCCATTACATGTAACAATCAATTCTTTGAAAGATGCTAAAAACAAAGATTTGATTGAAGAAATATAAGTTAAGCCATAGTAATATCTTATAAGTTTTTAGAAGCTTATCAGTCTAAGCTAGAACCTATATAAAGTGACATGGTATGTTTTAAACCTCTTATTCAATAAAAAAAGACTTATCATTATTAAGAAGATTTGTGCCTATATTATGGAGAATCCTAGCATATTGCTTAACATTTTTCAAAGAAGCAATCCAATCACAAAATGAAGAGCATGACTGCCAAAGAGGACAATATGTCAAAAAAAATAAGTTTTTCCAACTACAAAAGGAATCGTGCAGTTAAAATCTTACATAATTCCTAGTAAAGGTCTTATTTTTTCTTCAGATCTTTTGCCTTGTTTTATACTAGAAGTTTTTTTAGATCCAAAAAATAACAAATTTTTAGCCTTGTTAGATTTAAGAGCCTTAGCCTATTTTATAGATAAAAACTTTGTCAAAAAATAAGATATATTTTTAGTTAAGAAAATCAAATCTATGTATATAAAAATAATAGATAGTTGTTTTTTTGTCTTCTGGAGATGTTACATATGAAACTATTCTTTTAGAAGTAACAAATAGTAATCATAATAATTTAGTAATATTTAATGTAATAAGATCTTTTTTTAATTTAATTATTTTAGAAGTATTATGGTTTAAAAAATATAATCTTCAAATAGATTGGATTTTTTGTAATCTTATTTTTTCTCATAGTTTGATTTAAAATTCCATTAGTTCCATAGAAATATATAAGTTTAGTATATCCAAACTTTTATTGAAAGATAAAAAAGCTTTCATCCATGTAGCAAAAGAAGGATTATCTTTTATTATACATGCCACATCTATTTTTTATGATAGAAAGACTTTAAGTGGTATTTCTAACTAGTATCAAGATTTCTAAGTCATTTTTAAAAAATAAAATAGAAATATTCTTCTAAAGCATCAATCTTATTATTGTTTAATTGATTTGCAAGAAGAAGCTCAACTATCATTTGAACCAATCTATAACTTATTGCAAAATAAGTTAGCTGCATTAAAGAATATATTGAAAAAAACTTGACTAAGAACTTCATATGCAATTTACAATCTCCAGTAGGTGCTCTTATTTTATTTGTGAAGAAAAAAAATGTGTCTCTATAGATGTGCATAGACTATTGAAGACTTAACAAGATCACCATCAAAAATAGGTATTACCTACCTTTGATTTCAGGACTTTTTGACCAATTCAATCAAGCAAAGATCTACACGAAAATAAATCTATAAAGAATATATAATTTTGTCCACATCAAAGAAAGAGATGAATAGAAGATTGTTTTTTAAACTAAATATTGACATTTTGTATATAATGTTATGTCTTTTGGACTTATAAATACAATTGCTACTTTTTAACATCTTGTTTGTCATGAGTTACAAAAATTTAAAGATATAAGATTATATGCTAAGATAAAAAAGTGTATATTCTACATTACTTAAGTTGAATTCTTAGAATACATCATTTCCAATAAAGGACTAATAATGGATTCATAGAAGGTCTAAACTATCATAAATTTAAAGATTTCAAAAATAGTCAAAGACATGCAATATTTTTTGAAATTTTCCAATTATTAGAAGATCTTCATCAAGAATTTTTTTCAAATTACGGCTCCACTTATATGTTTGACATGTAAAGACAAACTTGAGTAGAGTAAAGAAGTTGAAGCATCTTTTGAAGTCTTAAAAATAACATTTATTTCTACACCAATTAAGTATGACGTCAATTTTTCTAATACATTCTTCATAAAATAAATGCATTAGACTTTGCTATATGTATTATTTTGTTACAAATGGAAATAAATGACAAGCTCTATCTGGTAGCTTTTCATTCTAATTTTTTTTCAGCAAATAAGATTAACTATAAAATCCATGACAAAGAGCTTTTTGCAACCATTAATTCATTTCAAGAATAACATTATTATCCAAAATGTGCCTTGAGTTTAGTCACCATATATATGGATTACAAGAATATCAAGTATTTCATATTGGCATGTGTTTTGAATCATTGCCAAGCCTATTGGAGGATGTGTTTATCAAGATTTAATTTTAAAATCATTTATTGATCTAAAAATTAATGAGGTTTGTTAGATGTCTTTTTTAGACATTCTTCTCTTACATCAAAAAAAGAAGATGCATTTTTTGATCAACAAAGAATAATTTTTTTAAAGTTGGAGTATTTTCACCTTCTAGCAATAAAATCAACAATGATTATTAATTTAATCTTTCTCAAAAAAGTTCAATTGAATATGTTCTTTACTCTTCTTATTCATGGTATAAAAAATGATTCTTTCAAGTCTCATAATACTTCTAAGTTTGATTTCAAAAATAATCTATTTTATTTTAAGAAATAATTATACATTCTAAAAAGTAAAGTACAATTACTTATTCTTCAAGCTCATCATGACTTTTTATTAGCCAAACATTTTGAATACAACAAGACTTTAGATCTAATATCTATAAATTTTTGATGGCTTCAAATATGGAAGGCAGACAAAGACTTTGTACAATCATGTGATATTTGTTCAAGATCCAAAACTCCTAGTCATTGACCTTATGAACTTCTTTAGCTATTATTTATTCCAAAATAACCATGGACTTTTATTTCTATAGATTTTACTATGGATCTTTTAGTCTCAGATTTGTATGATTTTATATTTGTAATAATAGATTATTTTACCAACATGGTATATTTTTTATTATGTACAAAATCTATCATAAATGAAGAAATAGCTAAGCTTTTTTTTAACAACATTTATTATTTTCATGAATTATCCAAAGATATTATATTAGATAAAGAGACTCAATTTAAATCAAGATTTTAGAAAATCCTTTTTAAGTTTTTAAAGATGGATATAAAGCTTTTTTTGGCATTTCATCCTCATATTAATAAAAAAATAATATAGATGAATGAAGTTTTGAAGTAATATTTGAGATGTACCATCAACTATCATTAAAATGATTAGAAAGTTGTTTTACCATTAGCAAAGTTTGAATATAATAATTTGATATATTCTTCTACTCAACAAATACCTTTATTTTCCAATTATAGTTATCATCTATGACTTGATATTTTTTACTTCAAAAGTTGATAATCTTCTGGCAAAAGATTTGATAAATTGTTTTGTCAGAGCTACATGCAATAATGAAAGAGTAATTAAAAGTAATTCAAGAATGGCAAAAGCTTAATGTGCATGCCTATTGCAAGAAACAACCACAATTCAATATGAGTGATAAGGTATGATTATTTTGTCACAATATCAAGATTATTTGTCCTTGTGACAAATTACACTATCGTAAGCTTGAATTTTTTCCTATTTGTGAAGAAGTGAATCTTGTTGCTTATTAATTATATCTATAAGAATCTATAAAGATCCATTTTGTATTCTACATGTCTCTTTTTAAGCTATATAGCTTAGACTACCTATCAATAAGGCCTTATAGAAGCTTTTTAAAGATTGTGTAATTTATGATTCAATTATCAAGTTATAAGTCACTTCTAATATAGCTTCTTAAAAATAAAAAAAATAAAAAAAATAAAAACTTGTAGAATAAGCTTTAATAGCTATATGGTATATTTATAGAAATCTAAAGATCTATTTTTATTTTTAAAAATTTATTAAACTTTCTCAAAGAAGAATTTATCTATCTAACATATACTATTTATTTTTATGTATTTATATTTAATAAAATAATATAGAAATTTATTAAACTAAATATCGTTTATGTAAACATAGTATATATTACTTAAGACATATAGATATTTAAACTTATTTTTTTACTTTCAAAAAATAATATATAATGATTATAATTTGAATATTTATTTATCATGTATATCTCAAATATTTAAATTATTTAAATAAAAAATAGATATAAAAATACTTTAAAATAGATTGAAAAGATATTATCTTTTTTAAAAAGAATATAAAAAAAATTATAAAAGAATTGAATTTATAGATGTCTTTTGATACACTATATATTAAAAATAGTTATCCTAAAAATTTCTTACTTTCACAAAATCACTAAAAAAATAATTTAAGACTTGAATACTTGGCTTAAAAACCTTTATAATCTTTATGAAGCTTCCACATAGTCTTCTTACTAGTTAATATATAGAAAGTGAAGGATAAAATCATCTTCACTCTTATCAATGTTTTTCTTATATTCTAGTCTTAGTTCAAGACTCTTTAGTCTTTTGTACTTAACTATAGTTTTTTGGCACTTTTACTATATTATATTTTTATTCTTTCTTGATTTTTTTTATTATTATTTGAACATAAATATATTTTTAATTAATAGATCTATCTAGATTTATATCTTTAATATCCAAACCATAAAATTTAATTCAAAATAAATTTTAAAAGAAAGATTGAAAAGAACTTAGATGTCATAATATAATATTTAATTAATTTCTTTTTAAAACTAATAAAAATATAATTTAATTATGATTTTTAAATTAATATAATTGTAATATAATTGTAATTTTTTATATAATAATATTTTTTATGTATTTCTAATAAAAATATATCATATATATTTTATAAATAATAATATACTTTTAAAATAATTAAAGAATTTACTTATATTATATTTAAGAAATAAAAATATTATTAAATTTTTCAATAAATCTATATTAAATTATTTTTAGATTTAATGAATTGAATATACACTAATAATTTTCTAATCTAATATAAATAACTTAATAATCTTTACTACTTGATATTATTTGTTTGTACAAATTCTATTTTATAGTGATGATTTAATATTTATATTATTTTTTATCTAGTATAATAATAATAATAATAATGGTTTATTAATCTATAAAGATTTATTGTATCCAAGCATCTAAGAACATGTAGCTAAGAATTTAAGACATATTTATCTTGATAGAATTTTTGAAAGCATGGCTTTTATTGAAATTTTTCTTTTAAAGTCATATATAATAACTAAAAGATGGAATAAATCAGCTACTAGTAGTCCTCACTAAAAGATTTCTAATAGATTATCAAAGATTGATTTTAGTCAATTGAAATCATGTAACAATTGTAGTATATGAGGAGAAAGAGAATAAACTCCTTATTTGTCAAGATCACAATAATTGTCTTTATTCTTGCAAGATTTAAATTTTAACATGCAAGAATGTATATTGTCTCATGAATACTCATCCTTATAAGTTTTACATACTCACAATCAAACCACACATGTATTAATACCTTTCACTTACTTGATTTCTAAATAGGCAAGACATTTTTAATAATTATTGGAAAAAAAAACTTATTATAACATTAAACTATGTAATGTAACCCATTTTAAATAGAAATACAAGTCAATAAATAATAATAATTTTGTGTTTTAAGAATTTTATTGATTAAAAGAGAAGAAGAAGAATTTTATTATAAAATAATTTGAATAAAAATATAATAGAAAATTACTTCAAAAACATAAATAAAAGTTAGAGAGGTAATAAAAGAAATTTAGTGTTAATATTATATTTTTATAAAAATGGCTTTTATTTATTTTATAAGACCATAAATAAGTCAAAGAAAAATAGGTCAGAAAAAATTAAATTATAGGCATCTTTAAGTAAAAGTAAAGAGTAGCTTTTAGTAAAAACTACCTAAAAAAACCTTAGGATGATACTTAAATAAGACTAATTATAAATTAAGGTTGAAACCAAATCTTAAGATATAGATCCATGCGCCTATAGAAAATGAAACCTTTTTTTGTTGATTGGAAAACAAGGTTGAAGAAAAAACTTCACAAGATTTTTTAAAGTGCTAGTTTTAAGGAATTTAAGTGGATAATGACTTTGTAAGAGCTTTGCAAAGTTAGGACTATTTTGGATGACTTTATTTTTATTAAATTATATGATTTTTATAAAAGATCTACTACTAAACAAATATTAATTTATGAACATGGTTGTCTTTAATATGTATTATGAAATTAAGGTCAATTGAATGGTTAAATTAAAAGTAATTTAAATTGAAGTGAGTTAAGCGCTTAGAATTTGGATTTTGAAAGTTAGTAAGAGTTTTTATAATTTTTTAATTGGATTATTTTTTTTGTATAAAAATAATTAACTTAATTTCTAATATTTATGAAAATTTTGTAAAATAAACAATCCAAATGAGAGCTATTTACATTCGAAGGTTGACATCAAGATTAAAGAAAGATGATAACCAACACTTAGGCATATTAAGAGCATATTTTTCCAATCTGTAAGTTTGATTTTTTGAAATTCGATGTAATTATTTTTAATAAATAAATTGAGAAGTATGAAGAATTTTAATTAAGATTATTAGCTAAACTAATTAATATAGAAATTTTAAATTTTTTTATTGAATTTACATAAGATTTAATTAGATATTTTTTTGGGATTTTCTTAAGGTTTGATTAAGATTTGATTAGGATCATAGGATCTTTTAGAATTTACTTATAATTTGATTAAAATGCTATTAATATTTTTTAGAATTTACTTAGTATTCTATTTGGATTTATTTAGGATTTGTTTAAGATTGATTAAGATTCAATGAAGGTTTTTTTAAAAGTTATTTTAAAATTTCTTTAAGATTTTTTTAGATTTAATTAGGATTATCAAGGATTCTTTAAGGTTTATTCAGAATTAATTAGAATACAATAAGATTTTTTTAGGATTTTTCTAAGATTGCAAAGAAATACTTAGTTTAATTAGAAGTTTATGTAGGTTGTTCATGATTACAAAGAAGATGTTTCTAAATACCTTTTGTGTTGATTTTGGGTTATAAATTCAACTTCAAGATAAGATTTGAAAACTTCCGTATCCAAATTCCTAATGCATTTTCAAGCTAATTTTTACCTAATATAATATTGACATTTTTGTAATATACTTCAATCAAATGCTTAACTATATCATTTGAGACCACTCATTAAAAATTAATCAATATATTTTATTTATTATTATATCTAAATATTCAACATCATCTACAAGAAATTATAGATATATAGCATATGATAGAGACCTTTTAATATTATGGACACTAAATATTATGTAGGTTTTGTAATACTAAAGAGCTTAATCTCAACGTAGAAAGATGTATGATATTGTAGTTGAATTCAATCTCCTTGATGTCTAAGTTTTTTAATAAGTTGGCACCTTTCTTCTTTTATTGGCACTCCCATCTTTGCTGCTTTACATGTTTGTTGCTAATGAATCCAATTTTTTAATTGCGTGTTCAATTAAGAGAAGCAAATGACACATTTTCTCTTTGCTAAAAGCTATGCTAGTTGCATATTCTTAAGCTTGTCTTAGTGCTTTAGTATAATATTCATAGTAGATTGTAAGAGAGCTTTCTAGAGCTAGAACTTATTTTTAGTCTATGTAGAAAGCTCTTTCTATTTGCATCTTAGATTCTCACCTTTAAAAAAAGAAAATCTACGTTAAAACCTTAATTAAGGATATAGATATTTTTATTGGAAGTTATTAAGCAAACCTGATAGAAATAGATATAAATTGGATTTAATAAATTTAAGAAATCTAACATAGGATATTTTAAGCAATAGACCATACATCTACCTTAAGAAATTTATGCCAAAATTTTAATATTTGTGAAGAGTGGAAGAAGTCAACATTCTTTACAAACTTGATTAGATTTATTATAAGATTTAATTGATTAATTTTCATTATGATAGATGATTGTTTGTGAGTTGACATACACATGCCTAAATGACAAAGTTTTAATTGCAACTATTGATATAATTAGGTTACTTCAAGTTGTTCTTGTTATTTTCATAAACAAAAGTGCAAACTAAGCAATGGTGGTAGTGGTTTGGACAAAAGATATCATTCACTACAATGCTATAATGACGTTGGACATTTATTTTAAAAACATGAACAAATGTATAATATCATGTATAATATCATGTATATTCAATCTGCAAACTTCAAATATATATTAAAAAGAGTATTAGTAATTCAATTTACACATAGTTCTTTTTATCGACTAATCAATAAAATTCGTAAACACTCTTTGGTCAAATAATCTTAAAAATTATGATTATTTTTATCGTATTCTTAAAAATTAATAAAATTAATTTTGAATTCATTTTTAAGCATGGTGCTCCTGGATCCAGTTTATATTTGCGATCAGGCCTGCGATTGAAACATGGTGGATGGATCGCCTGGGTGACTAGGATCTGAGCTGGCACTACAGAACACCCCAACAAAAGCCTAGGTGGAACTCCCGCCAAAACAGGGGAGGGAGGTGGCACGAACTGAGACAAATCAAACCATTTCTCACCTCGTCGATATTTTAGGGTTTGAAGAAGCTCCTCGCTGAATACTCTCGGTGCTTTCCGACCATTGCCCTTTCGACTTGCAGGCTTCGGTTTGATCATTGTGAATCGGTACAGTGCTGCAGCCCATCGACGCCAGACAAAAGTGACTGTAAGAGTTGAGAGGATTTGGTCGTGAGTCGCACTGCGTGCGGAAGCTTATGACGCTGTGCGGGGGTGTTTAGGGTGGTGAGTGTGAGCTTGCCAGGGTTGTAGTTGGTGGATTTGAAAGGGTTGGCAACAATGGCGGGACGGGATACGGACATGCGGAGCTGGGCGGACCTGTTGCATAATTCGTCGCAGCTTCTGCATTCCTACACCCCTTCTGCTCCGCTCCCGCCCATCCAGGTACATTTCCTATCGACAGTTTCACTTTTGTTTTACGTTCTTTGGCGCGCACATGTTAGTATTCTGTGTTTCCTCTCAAATGCTCGTGTGAGTTTGAAAATGTATATGAGTTTGGAACTGTGAAAAGGACCTCTCACCAGTCTCATTAGATTTACTCTTATTATTTCTTGGTGGATTGCGTCATTGGATTGAGCTTCCAGATAATGCTTTAAGATAATCATTTCATGCTGGATCTATGGATTTGATTTGAAGTAGGATTTTTGCTTTGAAAGTGCGTGGAGGACATGTATTTTCTTCAGTGCAAGCAGTCATCCGCACTCATTATGTTATTGTTGCGTGGTCTAGAGGAGCTTGGAACAATTAGAGACGTTGTCTCGACAATTGAAAGCTCGCACTTCCCGTTACGAGGCTCCAAACGAGGCAATCGCTGCAACTAGGTACGTTTAAGTTTTATATGCATGATCGTATTTGGAGTACTTGCACTTCTTGAACCGGTATCCAGGGTGTCCCTCCTTGAAAGCGATAATTTAATCATCGAATGGATATATCCTTGTAGAGTAGCCCGGATGTGTTCCTACAATTTATCGCCAAGATTTAAAGAGTGAGAATCACAAGTCGGTTAATTGCCAAAAGCTTTTCAACAAACTCTCTTTCACATACTTCGAACCCAACCATACGTCGGCACATATCTACGCGCACCTGCTATGAATTTAGTCCTTTGAAGTATGTTACATTAGAAGTTTTTGTTCAAAGTCCTTGATTGAGATTAGAGCATGAAAACTGCAATTTGAAATCTGCAGAGAATCTTCAGGTACCCAGATTCAGTTACATATTGAGTTCCTGTTTAAACTTGTTCACAATGCCTGGCTGTCGTACGCGTGAAGCAGAGCAGAACGTGTTCACACACACGCACATATATATATATATATATATATATATATATATATATATATATATATATATATATATATATATATATATATATATATCTGAAACTTAAATTGCTCGAGAATCTGTCACAATGTCGTCATTCTCGTGTTTTGATAGACGCTTTGGAAGGAACTCGCATCAGATGTAATTTTTACGAACATGCTACATGAAGAGATGTTTTCCTTACCTCAGGTTGTGCCAATAACTTAACGTCTGTTTTGTTGAAAAGCCACCTATTTTATGGTACTAAAGACCCACCTGGTAACCATTGCAGATTGCTTGCTCGAGAAGGTATCAGCGCCGATCAACTAACGCGAGATTTGAAATCATTTGAACTCAAGGTTTGATTTATCAGTACCGAAATGATTGCATACCTGTGTAGGATTGAATCAATTGACTGTTTGTCTAGTATTGAGGGCTTTGAACTGTCGGATTTTTGGCGATTTGTGGGATATGTGATGAAAGAGTACCATAATGTGGCGACGAAGTAAAATGATCAGGAACGTACTTGCCTTTCTATGGTCTTTATATAATACGCCTGGCTCAATGCCTGTCCACCTTTCTTCGACCTTAAGCAGTTTTTATTTTATTTTATTTTATTTTGTCTTATTTATCGATTATCCTTTCGGTGAGCGAACTTCATAAACGATTTTAGCGCATTCTTGTGATTCTGCTTGTATTTATATGCAGACTTCCTTTGAGGATGTATTTCCCGTGGAGGCTACAAGTGTGGAGGAGTACTTGCAGCAGGTATTTAACCTTCTTGATTTCTCTTCATCATTTAGGTTCTCCTTTTCATGTTTGCCTTCGACTGGAATCACCGTTTTCTGGAATACATAGACATTTCAGAAAACAAGTCACTGTACTTCTTATCGTTTGATAAATACTGATGCGTTTATGCTCGTGGGCGTGCTGAGTTTCACCTATCTGCTACGTACAGGCAATTGTTGCTTTTGATCTGTCAGTTAAGTTATAAAAATTTAATATATCAAGTGTTTATCACTACGAGTAATGTCGTTGGTGTTGAGGCTTACTTGCTCTGGACACCACTCAGCAATGAAATTTACTGGCTCTTGCACATATCATTTCGTCCTGGATTGAAGTTGGATGGTACTAAAGTCCAAGCTCTTTTTTCTTTATTGAGGAGAGTAGGTACATGAAATGGCCATGGTGTCAGCAATTCAAGAAGCTCAGCGGGACAATCTCCGCAGCTTTGATTCTTACATGTTGAAGGTGCTGGAGGTGAGTTGATGATACCACTATGTAAGATTTTTTTTTTTTATCCATGCTTTATTTTATTTGATCGGGAATGTGGGCTCATCTGCTTCTTGCTTAACTTGCGTTTCTAATGTGATGCTCTTTTTGATTCATTTACACGCACTTTCATTTTGAACTTGCAATCATGAGATATAGTTGCTAGATTAGCTGTCCTTCGGCATTTTTGAATTAAACACCGATGCTTGTGAAACAGGATGACTGGATGAAAGAAAAACGAGAGTTCTTAAACAACTTAAGCCGATTACCACAGGCTCCATCAAATGTAGGTCAATCAGCAATTACAAATGCCATCCAGCCTTATCAAGGCTCTACTGCAATTACTCCGAGAAGGCTGCAGGACACTCCGCGTGGACAGGAAAATGTGTCAGCACAACAAAATGTTGTTTCAAAAAAAGCTGCAGCCTATGCAAATGTTGTAATGAGACTCAATGAAGCAAGAGAGCGTAGTTTGCCTTTTAAGGTACTCCAAGATTGCTGTTACGGACCCTAGAATGAATTCTTTCCTGTCGATTGTAGTCTGTCATACTTCGAGCTAAGTGTGCCAAGCATATAAGCGAACGCTACTTTTCTGGAAGGCATTGTTCAAACTGTTTGATCAGTTAGGTCAATACTATGACTTTGGTGATTGATTGGACCGTGATAGTTTACGTTTACTTCTTTACCGACATAAGTAACATGTGCTCGAGTAATGTATGATGAATCTGCTCGCATTCTTTTGTTTTGTGGGTAATTCTTAAGAGTATGAAAGTAGGAAATTCGTCTGCAATTAGAAGTTCTACGAGTGTTCCTATGACCTAGCGTAGTACGTATCATTTGCATGCTGAAGTACAGTTCTGAGTTTTGAATAACATTCAGAACTTTATCATTTGCTGTATATAAAGTGGTCTGAGAGGGTTGGTAATCAACTTAAGTACCATATTACCACCAAGTTACATCTGTTTTTAATTGTGGTTTTCATCTGCTAGGTTCTTAATGGGCAGTTTCATTTTTGTCTATTTGGATTCAGGTTGCAACTACAATGAAATCAGCATATGAGAGCACAGCATGGGAGACTACAACATCTAAGTCTGTGACCTTGACAAAGATATGGCACCTAATGCAGGTACTTTTATTTATACACTAGGGCTGGAAGTCATAATGGGATATTTTAGTCTTTAGTTTCCTTTTTGCCTGTCATCAGATCTTGTTTAAGACATAAGTTCAGTAAAATTTACGCTGTATTTCGTACTATCTTCTTTACTTATGTGCGGTCACGGATGGCGTTCTATCAATGGCTGCTGACACTCATCTTATTTCGTTTTGATTCCAGTCTATTTTGAGTGAAGACATTGATATGCCATCCAATGTTAGCAAAAAAGCTTGCATGGTAGCTGGCTCTAGAAGACACTTGGAAGCTGGTCATGAGAAGTACATACTAGACACTATCCACAACCACCCTGCCCAGGTACCTTCTCTTCTGTGGTTTGTGTAATGTATGCATTAGCTTGTGTCTTAGGGATTTTAGGCATACTGTACATTCTGTAATGTTTTCTGCACTTTATACTTGAAATTTTGATGGTCTACTGTATGGATTAACGAGTTATGCAGTGTTGTTTTTATTATTTTCTACGTTGGAAGCATTCATCACAGCAGAATGTTAACTAGGCCATTGAGTCTTGATGCTTTATTCGTTCCTTAGGACCTCTGGTGTTACTACCTTGCATATGTTTTATGTGTTGCTAGGAGATTTGTGAGACCTCAAATTTCAGTATTTCTCAGTTTGGTTATATAGATCATTTAGGGTTTTCCAAAGTCGTTGCATGTGCATTCCAAGCTTTTTAGATGACTGTTAAGTGTATTCGTTGATACTATTCCAGAGTCGTTATTGTGTGAAAGCTTTTGGTCCAAATTTTTCTTGAACTTTTTCTGTAGTATCAACATAATGAAATCGGAAGTTCCTGTAACAGGCAGCATTGGGGGGCTCAACTGGGAACTTGCAGCGCGTTAGGGCTTTTCTTCGTGTAAGTCGACCTCCCGTAATTTTGTTGCGTAATCGTATTGTTGCATTTTCGTTTCGAGGCCGCATGAGGTGGAGAGCTAGGAATGTTTATCTCGTAACGTTACAAATTGCGTTCAAAGTGAACGCAGCACCTAAACATTCGGCTGCGAACAATCTTACAATTTTTGGGTTGTGGTCTGGAAATCGAATGATCTCACAGGTACGCTTGCAAGATCAGGGATCTGTATTGGACTTTGATGCCTCAGATCTGCAAAGACAGCCTCCTCTGGACACTACATGGCATCAGGTAATTGTCAGATGTTACACCTGTGCAGTATGTACGTTACTTTCAGTTCGCACTGTCTACCGATAGCTTATATTTGCTGTTATTTTTTTCTTATTTAAAAATTACACTGCATTTTACAAAGTTAGTAACTGATATGATTGATTATGTAACCTCGTTTTAAGATGCAACCGTAATATCTCTACTCTTATCTTCTACACGTCTTTCTGTATCTAGATGTTCCGTAGCTCAGTCTCCAGGATTATATTTAGTTCAGAGAGGAGGTTCTATTCAGCACCAAATTTGCATGAATTAAATGGTTGGGAATTTCTTTAACGTGTTAAACTTCATCTGTAGTATTCTTTCCACTTGTGCAGATCTACTATTGTTTAAGATCAGGTTACTATGATGAAGCCTTATTGGTAGCCCAGCAGTCCAGGCTGAGCCGCACATTTGCTCCACAGGTACATGTTTAGACATTCGTCAGACACTGAATTCGTTGTTGGTTGTATTCATGGGTCTTCACACACCTAATTAAATATCAGTCTAATGTTCAGTGTGTTGATGCAGTTGTCAGAGTGGATTTCCAAGGGAGGTTCGGTTTCTCCAAATACAGCAGCTGCTATTTTGGAGGAGTGTGAGAGAATGGCTCGATCTGGGGATAGGGCAGGGAGAGGCGGATATGATAAGAAAAAAATGTTGTTATACACGATTGTTTGTGGGAACAGGCAGCAAGCCGATCATCTGCTTCGGGATATGCCATCCCTATTTAGCACCATCGAGGATTTTCTGTGGTTTCGTTTGGCCTTGATTGGAACGTCATCTGAATCGTCTTCTCAAGGACGGCCATCAGCTGATGGGTCAACCTCATATACACTTGAAGAACTCCAGGGTTATCTCACGAAGTTTCAACCCTCTCATTACACAAAGAATGGCAAGGATCCTTTGGTGTATCCTTATGTGCTCCTTCTGAGCCTACAGTTCCATGCAGCAGTTGTTTATATGATGAAAGAAGACAATCACGTTGACAGTATACACATTGCGATTACAGCTGCAGACTATGGTTGTTTTTCTGAAGGAAACAATGGGGTGAAGAAGCTAGGATCTATGGATGCTGCTTCCGAGGTAGCCAGTATTATCAGACACTATGCGTTGGCTTATGTTAGGCAGGGCAATATGCCTTTAGCATTAGAATACTACGCCCAGGCGGCAGCAACAGTTGGCGGAGGAGCGGTGGCGTGGAGTGGTCATGGCAACAGCGATCAGCAACGGCAACATCATCTGCTGCTTAAACAGCTCATGTCAGGTAACACTCCAACTTTGGTATCACTCCAACATTGAGACAGCGTTCGTTTATTTGTCGAATCGATCTCGTTGCATTTTGCCATCGATAGCTCAGCTATATCATTCTTAAGAAGTTGTATCAAGTATTACTTTTCACAATTCTAGGGTTCTTGCATATTTTACTTTCGCAGGGTGATCCTTGGTGGCAGTACTTTTTCCCTCATGCTGTTAGTTATTACGACAAAAGATCTGGCCTCTTCTGACGCTGTTTTAATCTACACTGCAGAACTTTTGCTTCGAGATGGTGGCATTCCGCTGCTGCTTGGTGGCAGAGGATCTGGTGCCGAGGGCTCTTTGCGACGTTTCATACCTGACCCGCAGAGCCAGCGCAATTTACTGATGGAGGCTGCTCGACAATGCCAGGAATCTGGCTTCCATGATAAGGTAGTATCCGTTTGCTGATCACTTTCAGACTTCCCTTAACAGAATTAGAGTTCCAGAAAAAAAATATATATAGAAAGAGAGAGAGAGATTTGTTGTCTGATCCCTTTGATTTGCTGGCAGGCCGTTGAGCTACTGAAGCGCATTGGAGAGTTTGCCACAGCCTTGGAGATTGTTAACCAGTGCTTATCTGATACAATTGCTGCTATGGCTAGTGGCCGTGGTGATGGTGACACCAAATCTTCAGGACTCATTCATGCTGGCAATGAAATACTTGAGGGGTTCAAAGTGGTTGGAGGTTCCAGGTCCAGATATGCCTAGTACTCTTGAATCTCATCTTGCCAAAGTTCCTCTTATCCTATGTATAAGGTCTTTTTTGGCGCTAGCAGTAAATTTTTTTTGTTATCGGTGTAGTATTATACTTGCATTCTACTCGGCCTCTACTTCTTGCTTAATCAACTCAGTCTAAAGTTTTCTGTTGTTCATGTCTGCAGTCTGCCAAATTCAGAACAAGTTGCAGCGCAACAGACTGCTTTTAGGCAGTTGGAGTCATTGCTTACATTTTACAGATTTACTCGAAGCGGGAGGTACAGTGATGCCTTAATGGAACTAGCCAAATTGAATTTCTTACCCCTTGGCACTCGGACTCCTGAGAGCAGCGCTGAAGCTTTGCGTTACACCTCACTCCATGTACAGGTAATACATCACAGCTCTAAAATCATCTCAGTTTGTAAATGCTTTCAGGTGGTCAAGTCATTACCGTTTCTAAATCCGCAGCGAAGTGATTGTACTAAATTTGGTGGAATGTTCTCGCTGAATGCATATTTTTATATAATTTCTGCCTCCCCATTTTTTCCACCAAAACCCAAATTGAACAAACATGTGCAGGCTTGCGTTCCTGATCTTCTTAGAGAAGCTCTCACCTGCTTGGACCAAGTAAATGATGCAGATGGAACTGTTCGGAGATTGAAGTCAAAGGTGCGTTTTGACCTCTTTATTGTGCTGCTGTCTTGATTGCGACTGAATGGTCCAGACATTGCGTCAAGAAGTGTCTTCGTAGTTCGGAACTGGTGAAGTTGGGCTATCCCAAAATTAGTTCTGGGCAGTGATGAAAACAGTATTTTGGACTGAGTGAGGCTACCAAGATTCTTTCCGATGGTCGTATTGCCTCTAGATCTCATGCTTTTAGGTTTTCACGATTGCTGTTGGCATTTAGTCTTATTGAAGGATGACCTGTGTTAGCAGATTGCAAACTTTATCGCAAATTCGTTGCCAAGAAATCTGCCTCAGGAGCTGTATGATCGAGTGGCACAAATCCTATGAGGTTTAGAGTGATGTCAATCACAGACGGCAATCTCCATCAGAGCACACCGGGGCTGCACAAGATGGCACCATGCGATTTTTCTTTTTAAGTCATACTGCAATTCTGAGTGCTTAGTATTCACCGGGTTTCTTTCTGTAATATATGCCCCAGCTAAACTGGACAAGATTGTTATGTCATGACAGTAAAATATGCTTCATCCGAGGTATATCCTCAGTTCGCTATAAATTCCGAAGGGAAGTAGAGTTTTTATCCTGAATTTGACGGATGTCACTGTGCGATCGAATAGATACCAACACCGGGATGTTTGCACGACATTTTTCTCTGCGCCAACATCAGAGAATGTTTATTAGGATTTCTATGTTAATTTGTTTTAAAGTATCTGAAAACTTTGCCCATTACGAAAACAGTATTTCTGACCAGTACGTGCCTCATCATTTGACTAAGGGGAATTACTCAGAAATGTTAAAAAGGGTCTCTTTCAAGTGAGCGGCATCTTACGGCTACTCTCGTCACGGTTTTCAAGCTCGACCAGGTCAATTATCAGTCCATGCTGGCACTTCGCTGTAGCTGCTGAAGCCGTCATCCCGCAGCACGTAAATCCTAAAGCTGTACACTGGAGCTTTCTACAAGAGGGATATCTCTTCACAGTCGACATGCCCCGCCATTTCACCTTCCGATTTCGTGAATGATAGTATCAAGGACCCAATTGACTCATCGTAGAGTAGGGCAGGGTGTCGAACATCAGACGCGATGGTCCTTAATGCTCACACCATGCACGTCACAATTCGTAGTTACGTTCTCCCACACAATGACTATCGAAGACTGGAGGCATCTTATCAAGTTACTGGACGTGCAGTGGACACATTTCCAGAACGAAAAGCACTAGGGCACTGGATCACTGCCAATGAAGGAAGAGGAACGTGAGGAGCTGCTCCTAACAACTGAAGTTGAAGAATTGCACAGATGAGAGCAACAGGTGACCTATTTGTTGCAGACTCGTGTCTAAAACGTGCATGTATACCTACTGTGAACAGCGTCCAAAGAAAAACATGTGTATGATCAATCTTCCACAGTGAGTAAAGCATTCTATTTCTTGAAGTCATCCTTCTCGTCTGCAGGAATGGCCTGATTTCTCCAGTATACGGCTGCAGCACTTCCGCCGAGCGCCATAGCCACCACACTCACGGTCGAGGAGTCGGCTACCAAGGGATTACTACAGGGTTTCTACGCAAACATGAACTCCAGAGCGGAGGATTTCATTCCACGTTCCATCGTGATAGTCTTGGAGGGCAATTCTCGGAACTCAAATACCTTCGACATCAAGTATCCAAGAATGAAACCGCCCACATGCAAGACGTAATTATGCTACTTGGTGCAGGTCATATATCCGCTTCTGCTAGCTCATGTACGAAAGTTATTTCGGGAGTGATGATTTTTCCTTGTCAAGATGACCTGTCTTGGTCCTTCATCCTTCTGTACAACATTGGGGTCCAGCCCATATTGTATTGACTGGACTGAACGTTACCAAGCAAATTGAGAGCTTTCGCATTCCGCATTTCGAAAAGGTGAAAGACGCGAAGCACCTGACAACTGGTACGTTATACTAGTTTTAACCAGTATTTGGCACCAGTGGTCATAAACTGTCAACTTCAAAGCAGTGCACAAATCTCCTCATCTTGAGAATAGACAGGTCGCCATATCGTCCATGCATGCGGGAAGTAGAACGGTGGTGCAATAGACAAACTTAAATGAAATTGTCCGGGCTGTTTTATGAAAATCCATGTCGAAACAAATTTGAAGAATCATTGTCGTGAGGGCAATCGTCCAATCACCAACTTCCTCTCTTGAAGAGTCATGATGCAATAATTCAATGCCCTAATCGCCACCGTCACTCCAATGCAAATAATCACTCACTAGCTATCCGTCTGATCCAGCCACTCCTACTTTATGTAAACGGACGCTAGGCACATTGAAACAATCAATCTAATGTACAGATTCCTTTCTTCCACTAGTTTTCTCTCAGTGAATGTATCAGATTCTTCCGTTGCACAGATCGTCGCAGACGACGATCCTTGTGTTAATTTGTTGGAGAAGATCGGCACCTTCGTCGGTCTCAATGAATAGGTCACTGTGCGCATATCATAAGGGCGACTAGCTACCTTCCTTGTTCGGACTCGAATGCAACCTCCATGATAGGCTCGGGGACGATGTCGCTTGATCCACACCTCATATGTTGCATTGCGTACATTTCTCGGGAATTTTGAGAGCTCGAGGGCCCTAACACACTCTGTCTGGCAACAGGTACTGGGTAATTGTCAGTGGTATCGATGATGGGAGTCCTGCTGCGGGGACCAGGGTTGCTACTTCGGAAGTAGCCTGATACAGAGGTGTGCTGTCGAAAGCTGCCGAAGAGGACGTCGTTCCATGAGTTGTGGGAAGAAGATCGAACTGCCAATGACTCGCCGAAGTTCTCCTCGCGGACCACCTTGTGGGGATTCTCGAGCGCCTTCAACACGTGCTTCATACTGGGTCGCTTTGAGGGTTTAGAGTTCAGACACGCCTTAGCAATGATGGCCATGGCCCAAACCTCCTCCATGAGATCTTCATCAACTATGAGAGATGGGTCAACCAGTTTGGGCAACCCTTCCTTGTCGTTAACATTGATTAAGGGAAGCGCCCACTCCAGCCATTGGTTGTTTGTAGAACCACTAATGCCGATTTTCCCGGACACGAGTTCAAGTAACACCTTGCCGAAGCAATAAACATCGTATGCACTGGACGCGATTCCATGACCTGCAGTAAAACAAATTCATTGCCTGTTAATATTGTACAGGATTCCCTTCACTAACTTTTTACACTCTACACAACCTTCTAGAGTGCACACATGGGATGAGCTGTAGCAGGAATGAAAGAGAACTTACTTGGATCAGCAGGGTCGTACGATGAACTGCAGTAACACAGACAAATAACATTGAGGACCACCCGTCAGTACAGTGCCAGCGTCGAGAATATGCTTGTTCAAGAAAACTGAAGCTTAAAATTAGCCACTACTCCTTGCACGGAGATAACATCTCCTAGTAAAGTCAACACAGCTAAGCCCTTTCGTCAGTTCTCCAGAGAAGTGACAGCTTCAACAGATAAGTATTTTGTGCCGATAGTTGCTCACCTTGAGAATCCGAACATACGGGATAGAATACTGGAGTGAGATTCCGAGTCCTGAGTTCTGGAGTCACTCAGACTTCCAATCCTGACTTCGTACTTGTCATCCAACAAAATGCTGCTTGCTCTTACATCTCTGAATAACATCACCACAAAACAAAGAAGGTTTAAGCTCCATCCTAATCTGCGTAGCTGCTCAACAATCAGCACGCGTATGATATGCCTAGTGTACTGAAATATGCGAATCCTCAAAGCTACTATGGCTTCTCTCGAGAGACACACATTCGATCACTTGGAGATCATTGATTGTAGTGTACGGACCTGTGAATTATAGGTGGACAGCACTCAGAATGCAGATACGATAACCCATCCGCAACGCCGATTGCAATTTTTAGACGTGTAATCCAGTCCAAAGATAGTAGCATATCCTCACAATGACCATGGTTGCTTCTTCTATGCAGCGACGTTGCCAGGTCGTTATTAGGGTAATACTTGTACACTAAAAATTTCTCCTCCTCGCGGTCGAGACATGTTCCTAGCAGCGAAGCCAGCCTGCAATGTGACACTTTATCGAAGATCTCTAGCTCCGACAAGTAGAGACTTTGCTTCACTTTCCGAAGATCTACTTTCTTCACGACAATGGCAGTGCCACTTATTTCTCCCTTGTAGAGCTCGCCGGAATGACCGACACAAATCAGGTTAGACAAAGAAAATCTGTTGGTGGCGCTCGAAAGCTGCGAGTAAGTGAATGTCTGGCCCCTACCGCCAGCAGATGACCCTCGCAAACTACCCATGGCACCGTCCCTGCAACGCCGCATTTGGCAGCGATGGAGGCAAAACACCATCAAACCCACAAACACTATCAGCCCCATTCCTCCAAAAACTCCAGCTAGCAGGGGAGTCAGCCGGTTGCCTGAGTGATCGTGTGGCAGCCCGGGAGTCTCCAAGGGTGATGCAACAAGCGAAGGCGGAGGAGGAGTGGCGTAAGAGTCGTCAATCGGAGGGGTGGCATTAAAGCTGAAATGTACTCCCATGGGAGCGTAGAACTTGGTGCAGGCGAAAAGCCGACGCTGCTTCTCCACTTGCGCTAAACAGTTCGTCCTCGTGACTGCTGACGGGAGGAAACCCGTTGGAACCGTGCCATTAAAATAATTCCCGGAAATATCCAAAACCGCGAGAGAGTGTTGAGACGCCACCTCTTGAGGCAGGGGGCCATAGAACATATTGTCGGAAATATTGAGCGTATTCAACATTGGCATTGTGAACAGCCCACGAGAGTACAGACCTTTAAAAAGATTGGAGGAGATGTCTAATACGACTAGGTTTTGCAACAGATTCATGGTGGAAGGGATGTCGCCGGTGAAGACGTTGTGATCCAGCTCCATAACGCTCAACTCTTTGATCCCTGTGATTTCCGCGGGCAATGAGCCCGAAAATTTGTTGTAAGAGAGCCTTATCACTGTCAAGTTGCTCAGCCGACCGAGCTCTGGCGGAAGTGGACCCTGTATATCGTTTCTTGACAGGTCCAGATAACTAAGAGCTGCCAAGTTTCCGAGCTCCACAGGAACACCCATATTGAGCATGTTTCCGGCCAAGTTAAGAAACTGTAAACTAGGAAGATTGAACAACAGAGGCGAAATGCCACCGGTGAGCTGATTACTTGAAAGGTCGATAGTTGACAAATAAGCGGAGCTCAGAAAAGGAATCGGACCCGAGAAGGCGTTCGAGGAAAGATTCAAGAAACTTAGGTTAATGAGGTTACCAAACGACTGCGGCAAGGGCCCACTTAGGCTGTTCTGTGCGAGAGTAAGACTTCCGAGGCGGACCAGGATACCAAAGTTGAGGGGAAGGGGACCTGAGAGTGAGCACTCGGAAAGATCTAGCGACTCCAAGCTCGTCAGGTTGCTGAACCACTCTGGAATCCCGCCTTCGAATGTGACCTGGGAAGCATTGAAAACACGAAGCATTTGGAGCTGCTGCAACGCCCACACATCTTGTAGAACCGGGGGCTTCGACTTTGGCGAATAACGCGGCAATCCTGTTAACAATATAGAATCAACATGACCATTCACGCACTGAACGCCTCGCCAGTACCAGCACGGATCCTCCTGCGGCTGCCATGCACTGTCCTCTACCCGCAGCTGCTCTCGCAACGTCAGCATTGCCACATTCTCACTCACTGACAGCGTCGTGGGTCCTTCGGCTACTGCGTCCACCGATGCGCAGTATAGCACTGCAGCGATTAAGATGCAATGCAACGCGATCGGTCTCGAGGCCCATACCGCCCAGACTCTCAGCCCCATTCTCCTCCAATCACACCTCACGCATTCTGTCTGTTTCCCAATACCTGTTTGGGTCCTTACCCCTCGGTCCTTCCCCTTCCTCCGATATCCCACCGTGCAAGACCTCACGAAAGCCAGCCCAGACTATATCCCCGTCCTACGGATCGACTGACTACACGATGATCCAGTTTGCACCTGAAAACCCCCAACCCTACCCTTCCTGTCCCAAACAGCAGTGCATTCGTCTCACACCTGTACCCTGATCAAATCATTCACACTACCACGAAGAAGCACCGCTCCACACATCGACACGATCACAGCATGGACTCCCCCGCGTCTCCGGGTGCGACGCCATGTACTGGAAACTGTTGTTGCTCATACGTACCTACATTGCCTCACTCTCCGAGCAACAACCACCCGATCGATTGCTGCAATGCAGGCAGCTGGTTGTAACGCTGCCCCTGTCTGAAACTATCGCTACATCTGGCCACCAGCTCCACCTCAGGTACGGCGGGTGGAAGGCGCGAGATTTGGGGAGGGAAGCCAAGGCAGAGCAAGGAGGTGCACACCAGCAGCAGCAGCGCTGGAGCAAAACCAACCTGCTCCGAA